>NW_023597034.1:4173898-4197297 GCF_011947565.3 Pollicipes pollicipes
ATAAGCGAGACCGATTTGCGTTGATTGTGCAGGGTCGTTTTATGAAAGAGTGAGTTGAATTGCACACTTTTAGACTATTGCTCATTTACATCCCTTTCCAAAGCCTTCCAAAAAACACGTTTTCTTGACATAGGGAATGGTACCTGTGCGGTGAAACGGTTTTCCATCGGCCAGAAATATTACCTTTTTTGACGCTTGAGACCCAAACTGAAGTGGCCGAAATCTAAGGAGAAATCAAGTTTTGGGGTAGGTTATGTCAACCTGATTGGCTTGAAACTCCTCTCCCCATAAGAACCCTCATTCCAGATACTGTCCCTGGCCCAGGCCTAGTTTTGGATCGTTTCTTGTCCTTGTTTGGACTGGCCTGCGACTATGCGCCTCAGATTATCAGTCCTCGAACTGAGGACAGGTCTTCGCTCCGGCTGAGTGATGTGCGTAGGTATGCAGTCTTGACGACACCTGTCCTGCATCCGTCCGGTGTCGCTGGATGGCCTGCGGAATCGCGTCCGCTAGCCGGCACACAACAACGGCCACGACGTCAGAGTGCTGCTCGATGTCATTTTGGTATCAGACCCTCGGAGGTGCATGGGGAACAGTCACCTCGCCAGGCTCCAGGTCACCTCTGGAGCCGCCGATCCGTTGGAAGCGTGTCGCCCCAGACGCAACGCGTCCTAGATCCCACATTTGACGTCATTTGTGTAGTTAACTTATAATAGAACACAGAAATCAAGCTCCTCTAACGGACGTGTTGACATTCTGACCAAAGGTATGCGTTGGGCGTGTGACTCCTCTCGTGGCACTGGCCTCAGTCTAGTTCGTCCACTCCCACGCATCAAGGCTAGCCTGTTAGAGCACAGCCGTTCCCCATAACATTAGCCCTATGACGTGGTTCCGAAAGACACGACTTTAAGATCGACTTTGGCACCTTACCCTTAAAGAGCCTCCGCCGCCACTGCCATGCGTATGTTAATGCACGGTATCGACTACCGTTCCACCTTCCCCAGCCGGATTAACTTTTTCTGTCGTACCTGCAAGAGTCACGCACGCAGTCAAGAGCCGAGGACTCTCTCTCTCTCTCTCTCTCTCTCTCTATCTCTCTCTCTCCTCCTCCTCTCTCTCTCTCTCTCTCCTCTCTCTCCTCTCTCTCTCTCTCTCTCTCTTCTCTCTCTCTCTCTCTCTCTCTCTCCTCTCTCTCCTCTCTCTCTTCTCTCTCTCTCTCTTCTCTCTCTCTCTCTTCCTTCCCTCTCCCTCTCTCTCTCCCCTCTCTCTCTCCTCTCTCTCTCTCTCTCTCTCTCTCTCCTCTCTCTCTCTCTCCTCTTCTCTCTCTCTCTCTCTCTCTCTCTCTCTCTCTCTCTCTCTCTCTCTCTCTCTCTCTCTCTCTCTCTCTCTCTCTCTCTCCTCTCTCTCTCTCTCTCTCTCTCTCTCTCTCTCTCTCTCTCCTCTCTCTCTCTCTCTCTCTCTCTCTCTCCTCTCTCTCTCTCTCTCTCTCTCTCTCTCTCTCTCTCTCTCTCTCTCTCTCTCTCTCTCTCTCTCTCTCTCTCTCTTCTCTCTCTCTCTCTCTCTCTCTCTCTCTCTCCTCTCTCTCTCTCTCTCTCTCTCTCTCTCTCTCTCTCTCTCTCTCTCTCTCTCTCTCTCTCTCTCTCTCTCTCTCTCTCTCTCTCTCTCTCTCTCTCTCTCTCTCTCTCTCTCTCTCTCTCTCTCTCTCTTCTCTCTCTCTCTCTCTCTCTCTCTCTCTCTCTCTCTCTCTCTCCTCTCTCTCTCTCGTCTCTCTCTCTCTCTCTCTCTCTCTCTCTCTCTCTCCTCCAACTCATTTTCTGAAACTGCACCCCCCAAGGGTGCGACGCAGATTGGCGTAGATCACTTAATGAATTCCTCAACTCTACTCGCAGTCACCTAAGAACATGAGCCCTGCGCTCCTGTTTTTTTTTGGGGGGGGCATTTCTTATTATGCTGAAAATATGCGGCTACGGAATAAACGACGATATCAATCAATTGTTAGGATAAAGATACATTAAGGCAGTGTTTGCACAGTGCACAAAGTACACCGAGAAATTATGTCCCATAAATCGCGGGTGCGATTTGTGCAACAGCTGCTATGCTGAAAAAACATGCGGGGGATCTTGCTACTCTTCTGTCGTCCTTAACAGTTCCTACAACAAAGTACACAACACCCTGTTTTATCTTGCTTAGTATTTTTTTGGCGTTTCCCGTCCGTCTCCCCGTTATTCCCGTCTTCCCGTCTTTGGGGCTTTCCACCCATCTTGTCGCCTTCCGTCTTTCTGTCTTGAGAGTTTCCCGTCTCGCCGCCTGACCTGCAACCGCGGTTCACCTGGCCGCCCCCTGCCCTGCATCCGCCGCCCCTGTCCCACAGTCCGCCCCCACCGTCTCCACGCCGTGCCAGGTGGCGCCGGCTTCACCGGCTCCGAGCCGATGTCGGCAGGCGAGGACGTGACGTCACAGCGGCGGTCCGCGGAGGCGGCGGCGCCGTCCGCCGGCCGCCACCAGTCGTCCGCCGGCCGGTGAAAGCGAGAGAGGTCGCCGCCGCCGTGCCGCGCGCTCGTCTCCGTGCGCTGCTGCTCCACTTCGGTCGACGGCGGGGCAGCGAGCCGACCGACGGGCCAGCGGGCCGCCTCGTCCAGCCAGCGCCGTGCCCCAGTGAGCTAGGCGGCTGCGCTGGCCAGCTGCAGCCAGCGGGGCAGTGAGCCCCCGCCTGGTCACGTGAGACCGCCCCGGTCTGCGCCAGGCAGCTGGTGTGACCCTCTGGCGGGCGCGCGTCTCGGTGTGACCTCTCCAGCGGGCGCGCGTCTCGGTGTCTCTCCAGTGGACGGGAGTCGGGCGGTGGGATGCGGGACGCCGCGGGCCGAGGCTGACCTGACCGGCGCCCCGGCATGGAGACCGACACAAGGCGGCGGACGGCTCCGCTGACGGCCGCCGCTGCCTGGCTGGCCGTCTGGGCCGCTCTCCTGGCTCCGCCGCCGGCTCAAGGTGAGCTCCTCCTCCCCCCCCCCCCCCCCCCGTCCCCCAGCCGGCCTGCCCGCTGGCGTGTGACAGCCTACACGGAGGCAGGAGGGATTGAATGGGACTTCATGGGAGCGTCAGCCGGCCGCCGCCGGGCGACGACGCGGCCCGCTCCAGCTCTGGTGTCGTCGCGAGGCTGCTGTGTGTAGGACTGAAGACGATTGCATGCTGACTAATGGGTAACGCGGCATTTCCCAACGATCGACGCGTTGATCACGCGCAGATCTGTGATAAGCGTGTGAAACGCGACTGCATTCAAGTAAATAGTTTTCACGTTAGTTATTTATTTTTTTAGGGCGCGTCACTTGCGTTGGCTAGCTGCGCCGCTCTCACAAGCGCGTCAAAACCTCTGAAATGATTTGGTCCAACTGACTCCAGTAATGTTTGCAAATATGACCTGTGCACGCGACTGCATTCGAACCATACCAGAAGAAGACGGGGCTGAACGACTCCCGATCGGTGGCCTTCGCTCTCGGATGGCCGAGCCGCGGCCCAACAGAGGGAGTGCGACGGTGGCACGGCACTTTGCAGCCTTTGCAGGAGCTCTGCTGCTCGCTTACAGCCATGAGCCGGATGTATGAGCCCTCTCCTGATACTGTTTATCGGGTCGCGACAGAGGCGGGAGTCGGCCGTGGCCGAGGGCGGTCCGACGTCGCGCCCGCGCCGGGGGCTTGCCATGTCGTGGGTCGCCTCTGCGTGTGGCCGGGTGTGGTCGAGGCACACAGGCGGTGGTGCTCTACCCAGTCACCCAGTTGTGACTGATAGGGATCACTGACCTCACGCGAGGACCTGTCGCCGTCCACAGGGCCGGTTTTCTCCTCCTGGCCGCAGCTTTCCAACCTGACTCGGCATATGCCTTGAGCCCTCACATCGGCGGTCTGCGTGCTGTCGCGAGCGTTCTGTGTAGAAGGCGCTGTGCCGCAATGCTCGCCTGCAGTGCGATCCCAATCTGGGATGCATGGAAACGGGCGCTCGCCTGCAACCCACCCGCCTGGGATCACCACTCCAGAACCATCCTCGATTGCAGGCATGAGCCCGTCGGGTTCGACTCGTGGCCGGCTCTGTGCGGCCGGCCTCTGCCACGTGACCTGACGCGGCTCTGACACCAGGACAGAGTTGGGTTTCTGTCGCAACAGGAAAAATGGAGCCTGGCTTGTTGCACCGCTACATTCCCGGGAGTGGACCTCTGGGATAGGGCGAAGGCCATGGTGTCGGCGTGCAAAGCCTCTCTCGTCATCTCCGTGGATTAACGGCGAACCCTGCCTGTGTCTCCGAAAGGCGAAGTGGTCAGGCGGGTGATGCGGTGGATCTCAACAGCGTGACTCGGGGCTGATCCAGTACCGCCAGCTTTGTTGTCAGGCAGTTTTTAAACGCCCTGAGACGCAATGCGAAGCCCTTTTGCGCCGAGCCCTATAGCAGACAAAAGGAGGTAGATGAAGGCCTACTTATCGCATCCCTTTCCGATTTTCGCCTCTCCGTGCCATTCTGCCACCACAAGATATGCCTGAAAAGACGTGTTAAAATGCATTGGACTGGAATTTACAATATGGAAAGCAAGTTTAATTTCTAACGTTTTGGCTTTTTGGACCTTCTCAGGGGTTATACCCCTGAGCAGGTCCAAAACTACACGTCTCAGACTGGTTACTTAAATAAGTAAAAAGGTAAACGCCTACGCACAACAACTCGAGAACGGTACCGACATCCTGTGTCAAATCGGCTTAAAGTAAGTAAAGTAAAATTCATTTTTGACGTCATAATCGCGCAATGTTGTTTCCATGAAATTTCATCAGGTAAAGCATCACGCCATTCAACAAAGCACTCGGCACTCCCAAAACGAGGTGGCCGTCTTGCCCTGCACGGTATCGGTCGCGTCAGCCGCGGCGACGCCCGGTCCCGGTGGTCCGGCGGCGGGTCGCCGCTCCGACCCGGCCGGGTCGCCCAGCGGCGCGTCGCCGCCCGACCCGCCCGGCGCCCGGCCGGCTTCGCTGCAGTCTCCGGGTGACTGCACTGCTGGCCTTGACACACTGCACCAACACCGGCGGCGGCGGCCGGGCCGCGGCGCCCGCGCGGCGGCCGGTGGCGCGCCGCCGGGCCCCGCCCCGCCCCGCCCGCTGGGTCCCGCGCCGCGCCAGGGCGGCGGTGCTCTTCTCCGAGCGAGCGCACGTCTGGGGATGACGAGGCGCCTTTATTTCTGGATGGCACGTCAAATCATTTTAAGATGCTTGTTCTACACTGGTTTGGTACACAGGGTATTGAACGCTCGGGCTATGTAGTCGCTTGGAATTCTGCACCGGCAGCGCGTGCCGCTAGTTATCCTGGACTCGGATCCGACGGGGTGATATCAGCCAGAATAATAAACCAAGCACGCCTCCGGGCGATGACTTGTGCTACGAATGATGACTTTGCTCACCGTGGACCTAACAATATACCATAGTTGGTTTACCGTAGCACAAGGCAGTTCATTACGTGTTATGTTCGCGTGGTTGCACGGCGCAGCGGCGAAAAGTTAACGGGAAATATTTCTATTATCCATTTACTGTAGATGTGGCTTGCTGCTGGCATGTCAGCAAAATGCCCAAGCACGTGTGTTGTAATGTACCGTTGCAGCTACTGACCTCAGCATTGTCAACTACAAATGCCAGAAATATCAGGACAGCAGTGTTTTCCTCACGTCAGTTAACGACATTGGTAATTGCCAGAGCCAGGTAGAGTTAAACGGGCCGACTTTTGGCTGAACAACTCCAGTGCAGGTTAAGTCTCGTTTTCATATGTAGCAATCTGAGCCTGTTAAAACGGTTCAAATTAAACTAACAGCGACTTCACGAGAATTTAGACAGCTAAATTGTAGCATACTGTTGCCTTGTGCACTAATTTTAATCTGAACATCAAGCCACGACCTAGTTCATAATTAGGCTGACCTGCTGGCGTCAACACTTAGACCCGGTTCCTTGGACAAGTAATTACAGACGACCTAGTTCGTCTGGTTTTTGGTGAGCAATCGGTCTTCGCTCTCGTTGCTCTGCGCGCCACTTAACTGCCTGCGTCTGTGTGCTGAGCATCCCGTCACATCGCAAGAAACATCACATCTCTGGGTGACATTGCATCCCGAGTAGCATCACATTTTTTAATAACATCGCACCTCGAGTAACATCACATCTCTGAGTGACATCGCACCTCGAGTAACATCGCATCTCTGAGTGACATCGCACCCCGAGTAACATCACATTTCTGAGTGACACCGCATCTCGAGTAACATCAAATATCTCGAGTGACATCGCACTTACAGTAACATCACGTACCTTGAGTAACACCGCATTTGGAGTAACATCACATATCTCATCACATATCTCGCATAGCGTCACATATTTCGAGTAACATAACATCTGCTGAGTAGCATCACACATTTCAAGTAAAATCACACATGACGAGTGACACCACATATCTTAAGTGGCATCGCACCTGGAGTAGCATCACATATCATGAGTGACATCTCACCTAAAAAACACCACATCTCTGACGTCACAGCTCGAGCTCTGAGCACCCACGTCACCTCGCAATGCAACTCAGCCCCACAACGTTGTGAAGGCCCCTCATACTGTGAAGTGCGGTCCGGAGCCACGTGATGACCGGCCCCTTGTTGTTGACACACAAACCGGGGCCATTGTCGTGCTTGCCACGTGACTCACAGACCCAGGTTATGTAGCGTACATCACGGGTCATTTAACAGTCATTTGCGCTCCGGGCCACGTGACACACAAGCCCGGCGTACGTGACAGACAAGCTCCGCGCGGGTTGCATGCCAGCTCGGGTCTCGCGACATGACGTTCGTGCCTCTCATTGTGCGTCCACCCCAGCTCATGCGGCACACTTACTCTGGTCACGCGACTTAGATCCCGGTCATGTCACCGACTCACCTCGTTTATATCCCCGACTCCCGGGGTGTGCGGCTGGCCTCGCCTGACTGACCTGAGCTGACCTGTTTGGATGACATGAGCGGTAGTCCGCTCTAGACCACGTGCCGTGGCTGGTGGGTTTAGATGTCATGATGTAGAGGTTCGTACGTACCCTCTACGGTCACATACAGGCTTAGAACGCGTGATGAGAGGCACAGGTACACACACAAACACACACACACACACACACACACACACACACACACACCACACACACACACACACACACACACACACACACACACACACACACACACACACACACACACCACACACACACACACACCACACACACACACACACACCACACACACACACACACACACACACACACACACACACACACACACACACACACACACACACACACACACACACACACACACACACACAACACACACACACACACACACACACACACACACACACCACACACACACAACACACACACACACACACACACACACACACACACACACACACACACACACACACACACACACACACACACACACACACACACACACACACACACACACACACACACACACACACACACACACACACACACACACACACACACACACACACACCACACACACACACACACACACACACACACACACACACACACACACACACACACACACACACACACACACACACACACACACACACACACACACACACACACACACACACACACACACACACACACACACACACACACACACACACAGGTCATAAAGCGTGTCGTGCTGACCCATATCACGTGACGTGCATGCAAGGTCAGGTCCTTCCACGTGGCGTGCATGCTCAGCACACGTGACGTGAGGCACAGACACGGGTCACATGACGTGGCGTGCTGACCCAGAGCACGTGACGTGCGTGCGGGATCAGGACCTTCCACGAGGCGTGCGGCTCAGCACACGTGACGTCACGCGCGGGTGCGGGCACCTCCGGTCTGAGGCCGTGTGTGTGCCGCTGTCCGCAGGCCTGTGCCCGCCGCCGGAGGTACGGCTCAACAGCCACGCCAGACTCAGCTCGGACCAGCTCTCCGAGAACACCACGGCCAAGTACAGCTGTGATCCCGGCTTCATGCGGCTCGGGTGAGTGCCACTACGGTGCCAAAACAGTATCACTACGGTGCCACTATTACTGAGTACCACGGCTACTACTGGCCTGTCTGCGGCCGCATGGGCAGAGGATGGGTCATGACGAGGTGGTGTTGGCGCGAGACGAGTCGGAGCGGCCCCGGTGAAATTTTGGGAGCTATGTTGGTTGGTTGGGGACCCCTTGTTAAAACCGGGACAAATATTTGCACCTGGCTCCAGATGCGGGTTATGTCTCATGTATCCGGTGCCAAATGTCACATGCCACATGGTGGTTTTCATCTGGGCGTGGTGATCCATTGCCTCAATGGCTGTGGTAGCGCTGGGCGAAAGCAAAACGGGAGGCACAGTAACACCCCCCCCCCCGCCCCCTTCCACCCCACCCCATCCCTACTCTCCTCCGCCGACCAGACACAATTGCATCGTGGCCAAATTCAGAGTTATCGTGCTTCATAGCACATATTTCTTTATTCTTGACACGATATAACTGTGAAGTCAGTACAATTTATGATAGGGGAGCTCTAGTTGGTTTACCAGTATCAGTGTCCGTAATCAGTATGTTGGAAACAATCCACATGGTGGCTATTACAGTTTCAGGACATACAATTGCGGTATGAGAAGGCACACACAAAAGATATGCAATAAACTGATACGAATACTGGTCAAAGAACTACAACGGACTTATCAGTGCACTATGGGCCAAATCAGATCAGTCGTCGGTGGTAAAAATCTCATCGCGTATAGCGGTCTTGGTGTTGTGGGTCAACACGCGCTTAGTGTTGTGGCAGGCGGTTCCAGGCAGCTGCAGCTCGATACGAAAACGCCCTCTGTGTGGCGGTTAGTCTGTGTCTGCGCAGGTGCAGACCACCTCTGTCCGAGGCGCGCGCTTTACGGATCGAAACAGCGGCGCGTGAGACAAAAGCGCGCGGACCTCGCGAGGCGCGCCTGCCTATTCCAGAGCCCTAAACATTTTAATCACGTCGCGGTGCGCCACCATGACTTCAATTCTCGACCACTCAAGGGCATTTAGAGCTACAGTTACATGTTGGTACTTTCTGGAGCCGGTGATTACTCTGGCAGCAAAGTTGATTTTTTTTTAAATTTGTGCAGTTGACTCTTGTCCCCCCCCCCCCCCCATCCCTCACGCGCAGGCAGTACGCGATATGAGGAAACACGTACGCCCGGATGATGATTTTGAGACAGAGCAACGAAGAAGCCATTGCATGTTTTCATGACGCTCGAGACATGGGCACCCCATGATAGACCGGAGCCAACTATGATGCCGTGAGCTTGATGCTACTTGAGGCACGCAAAATTGAACCGTTTACTTTTCAGTGGAAGTCAGCTGACTTTTTCCAGTTTTGTTTTGACCCAGCGAGCATAAAGGCTTTTTGTTTCGTTTATTTGGGGAAACGTGGCACTGAACCAGTTCTGAAGCTCACGTGTGGTAAGCTCCAGTCTGGTTTTGAGGTCGACTAGACCCGGTCCGTCTGGGAGGGGGGGGGGGGGGCAGTCCACGTGCATGGTGTCGTCAGCGCAGGAGATAAGGCGGCCATGAGTCAAGTATCTACATAGATCGTTAGCAAACAAAATGAACAAATTTGACCCGATGATGGAGCCCTGAGATACACCTCGTGACATGGGGAGAGTGAACCGTCCTCCACGCAGCACGTGCCCTCGATCACTCAAATAGCTCCTAAACCTTTCCACATCGGTAATGCCATTCCGAGACCGTTTGGGGCGAGAACCGCGTTGTGGTCGACGCCATCGAACGCCTTTGACAAATCAATCGTCGTTACCGACGATTCAAGACCGTCGTCGGTGTTGGTGACCGGGCATTCGACTGCGGAGAGCACGGCATCCTCGGTTGAGTGCCAGGGGTGGCAGGGGTAAGTTGGGGCAAGAAAGATATTTTGATTATTTCCCAGCAGATGTCACTCAGATCGCTTCGGTGCATGCCCGAATACATCGTTTACTAGCACGTCGAACCTCGTCGCGCTTCGTGGTGAGTGTCATTTTTTATCGATGGAAGTGTATTTTTGGGTACCTTAAATGATTTTCTCCCGTCGCAAACATTTGTTCATATCTTTGTGCATAACCAGAGCATTCTGAAATCCTTTAGTGCGGTTAAACTGTAAATATTTATGCCTCAATCAGCCTCGCACTGTTTTTCCACGGATCATCCGACATGTGCCACGGGACTTCCGCGCATCATCCGACATGTGTCACGGGACTTCTGCGGATCATCCGACATGTGCCACGGGACTTCCGCGGATCATCCGACATGTGCCACGGGACTTCCGCGGATCATCCGACATGTGCCACGGGACTTCCGCGGATCATCCGACATGTGCCACGGGACTTCCGCGGATCATCCGACATGTGCCACGGGACTTCTGCGGACCATCCGACATGTGTCATGGGACTTCCGCGGATCATCCGACATGTGCCACGGGACTTCTGCGGATCATCCGACATGTGCCACGGGACTTCCGCGGATCATCCGACATGTGCCACGGGACTTCCGCGGAACATCCGACATGTGCCACGGGACTTCCGCGGAACATCCGACATGTGCCACGGGACTTCCGCGGATCATCCGACATGTGCCACGTGACTTCAATGGATCATCCGACATGTGCCAGGGGACCTCTGAGTGGAGACCGCCGCCCGGGGTTCGTCGGGGCGGATGAGCCTGGGGTGGGTTGGGTCGCGGCCTAATTTACCTCGGTCGCCTTCGACGATGGCCCAACTCCCTCATGGGATTGAGCCAATGAAAATGCGTCGTCAGTCATATTCATGGCCGTCGTATGGGGTAAGTATCACATTAAACCATCATTCAAAAAAAAATATATGTTGGGTGCAAGTGTGGAGGTGTGCTTACTTTACACACACCCAGTCCTTTACTTTACATCCCGTCCATCCCAAATTACTCTCATGAGATTCCTTAGCGCTGCGGTGAAGACATTCCTGTCTCTCTTCGGCCTCGTACACAGTTTTGCAAAAGCGATTATGGCACACTGACGCATCTACAGAATGAGGACATGCAAGAGAAAGAGCAACAGGGGTTTAACCCCTGCCGGCGCCATGCGACGTGCTAAAGCTGAGGTCGTCGTGCACAACAGAAGTGTCCGGTCTGTAGGAGAAGAATGTGTGATTCATCGGAATACTCTTACTCTGTATATGAAACGGGCCAGAAGAGATGGCATTGGGCGATCCATTGGAAATGCTAAGCCTCTCGTTTTTTAATGATAAACAGGATGTGCAGCTGGGAACGGACGTCAAAGAGGCAACTGCTTTGTACTTCGGACTCACAGCTGAGGGCATGCGTTTACTAGTATGCAGATATGCAAAGGCGTGTGCAACCTAAAGATGCCCACATCAATGGAAGAGAGACCGGCGTGCAGGCCCCGACTGGCTCGGCGCTTTTCTGAAACGTTATCCCACTCTCTCAATCCGTACACCAGAGGCTGCAAGCTTGGCGCCAGCCACGCGCTTCAGCATGCATACATCGACACACTTGTCCAGAAGGTGGCGCCTGTGACGGAAAGGCATAACTTCACTCACAGTTGCATTTGGAACGTCGACGGGACGGACCTGACGACGGCCCAGAAGCCGAGCAGCGTGATCGCTGAAAGAGGCCGCAAACAGATGGGAGCGATGACTTCGGCTGAGCGTGGCACGCTGGTCACATCTGTGGGACAATCTCCGCTGTTGGCAAGACGATCCCACCCATGTTCGTAACCCCCACAAGACGATTCCCTCCCATGTTCGTAACCCCCACAAGACGATCCCTCCCATGTTCGTAACCCCCACAAGACGATCCCTCCCATGTTCGTAACCCCCACAAGACGATCCCTCCCATGTTCGTAACCCCCACAAGACGATCCCTCCCATGTTCGTAACCCCCACAAGACGATTCCTCCCATGTTCGTAACCCCCGCAAGACGATTCCCTCCCATGTTCGTAACCCCCACAAGACGATCCCTCCCATGTTCGTAATCCCCCACAAGACGATCCCATCCCATGTTCGTAACCCCCACAAGACGATTCCTCCCATGTTCGTAACCCCCACAAGACGATTCCTCCCATGTTCGTAACCCCCACAAGACGATCCCTCCCATGTTCGTAATCCCCCACAAGACGATTCCTCCCATGTTCGTATTCTCCCATGAGACGTTCAAGTACAGCGTCCTCAGAGATGGACCACCGGGCAGTGCCGGGACAGCAAACCCATCCGGCTGGATGACGGGCAAGGACTTCAGCAGCTCCATGAGCCACTTCATATGCGAAGCGAAGCGTCGCTGGACGATCCAGTGCTGCTACTTTTGGACAGCCACAGCCCTCACCTGGACTTAGACGTCCTCAACATGGCCAAGGAAAATGGAGAGGTGATGCTTTCCTTTTCACCGCACTGCAGCTACAAGCTCCAACCGCTTGACAAGGCAGTCTATGATCCGTTCAAACGGATGTTGGCCGCGCAGTAAGATGCATGGATGCGGTCCAACGCAGGCAAGACTGTGAGGATACATGACCTGCCAAGGATCGTGGGGATGTGTGGCCCCGGGTAGCATCACTGCTGAACGTCATGGGCGGATTCAAGTGTTGTGGGATATTCCCGTGCTATCTCGACATCTTCACTGAGGATGACGTCGCGCCATCCCAGCTCGCAGATAGACCGGTAAACGGAGAAAACCCAGGGACGGTGCCGGCTGCGGGACCCGCCGGCGCATCTGGTGGCACCGCCTCCAGTGGCTGTGGCCCCGTCTGCCGCGCACGCGGGGAGTACCCTCCGGACCACGCCGATCCGTCTGGTGAAGGGGAAGCGCTGGACCAACCCGAATCGTCGCGCTAAGAGGACCCCTGGACTGGCCTGGCCCGTCAGGCGAAGGGGAACTCCTAGACCGCCTCGAGCCATCGGGCCGAGCGGAACCTCTCGTCCGCCATGGGCCGTCTGCCGAAGATGGACCTCTGAATAGCCTTGGTCCACCGTGAGAAGAGAACACTTCCATCACCCTACCTCCTCAGGAAGCGGTAGAAGCTTTTCACCAGCACACGTCTAAGCTCACCAAAAGTAAACCACGCAGGAAAATGAAACGCTCGTCGACGAAAAGCAGCGGCACCGACTGATACACCTGAGAATGCGCCGCTAGAGGAGCAGAACAGAAAGAAGAAAAACGGCAACAAAAACGAGAGAAAACAAAACCACAGAAAAAAGTGCATGCAAGATGAAAACTAAGACGAGAAAGGGCAAAAAACGAGAACAGACAAAAAGAAAGCTCTTCCGACCGGTAGAAGAATCCGAGTCAGATACGGATGAGAAGTTCTGCATGATATGATGTGGTTCATTCAGTAACAGTCGGTTTGGGGAGCGCTGCGTGCGGTGTTATCCGCGTGAGCGATGGGCACACGTGTTACGCACTGGAGGCGAGAAAGTGTTCATTTGGCAAAACGGTGCCACTGCCAGCGATTAAACAGAATATGTGTCTCACGAAGGGAGGAAATTGTACAAGCCTTGCGTCTGGCAGATGACAACGTCTGGTAACCATTAACAGCGATATAACTGTCTGTGCCGCTGGGAGTAGCTTTCTATTCCCGATTTTGGCAGACAGTCTAAGCTGCAAAAGCCTATATTTTGTCTCGTTCGTTCGTTGAGTAAGGTCGATATGAGTCTGCATACGCGGCATTCAAAGAGACGACGATTTTGCTGCATGAGGCAGCCATTGTTGCACGCCTTTTAAGAAATGATTGTGATAGTTGCACAATTATCTCGACGAGGGTAAAGGAATGAATATGCGTGTTTTTATCTTGATTTTATGTAGTGAACCTACTGGCCCCACCAACCGACCGCATTGACTCCGTCACGGAGTGAATTGGGACATTTGAGATTCGCTTCTTTGCTCGAGTGTATCACTCACAAGAAGCAAACACTCCAAGTAAATTAAGTGCGTTTTTATACGCAAGGGCAAGGCTGTCTAGCGACACAAATCACGCATCAATATCTTTAACTATACTTGAGCTTTGCTGCTTAAGATAAAAAAATCATGCGCAACCAACGCCGGTCTCGCCTTTAGCGTTGGACCAGTTATGTTCCTGATCACGTGCAAATTTGCCGGGAAGTCTTCCGCTTGAAGTGGCCCGCACGGGCACACCATGGCGCCGCGACATGCTCCGACTGACCGACCGGCATTCGTTCCGAGCTTTCCCTCCAGCCGCTGCGCGCCGCGCTCCAGTTTGCGCCGGCGCCGCCCGCAGCGGCGCGCCGGGAGTGCCCCCGTCGCGCCGTCCCCGCCCGGCAGACAACGGTCCATTGTGTCGGCGGCCGTGGCGTGCCGGTCCTGACGGACCGGCGGCCGTGGCGTGCCGGTCCTGACGGCTGGCGGCCGCGGCGGGCGCGCCCCGCCCGCCGGGCACCAGCGCTTCCCGAACCGGCGCTGCCGCGGCGCGCGCGCTCCCCTTGCGGTCAGCACGGAACGGTCCTGTGTGCATGCACGTGGAGCTGGCGTCAGGGCGGGGGTCGAGTGAAAAGGGTGGGTTTTGGCGTTGGATTCGTTTGACTGCTTCGTAGACGCAGCCTCTCCATGTGTCTAACGCGTCGCGCTCTCGTCTCATCGATTTAAATTGGTTTGGTTGTTACTGAAAGTCTGCTTTTTCTTACTGGATGCATCGTAATGGAGCTGTAGCAAACTCAGGTGACTTCTTCAACAGTTATAGCCTTTCAGTATGTCTTTATGCTATCTGATAAATGTGCAGACAGAAATACTTTGCTTTTCGCGTCGCCTTAGGAGAGCTGTGGCCTATCTTTTTCGTGGCATCGCAATGTCAGGGAAGAAAAGCACAGAGCAATTTGATTTTTTCTGAATAAACTTTGCACACTTGTGGTTCGTGTGTTAGCTTCTTCCCGGTCCTCAAGGTACCGTAAAATTCACGGGCACTAAGCCGCAATGGGCTTAGCCATTAATAATAGCTTGCATCCGTTCCCTTGATAGGTCTGTCAGTGTACATTTAACAGCTGCACCAAGTATCTACCTGCCTACAGCAGTGTCTTGGCAGGATGACGTTGTAAGCACGGTACCCGTCAGCTCCCTTCACCTGCCATCTATGGTCGACAGGGAGAAGACTCGCCTGTGCAGCTCCGATGACACCTGGACCGGTCAGCCGCCGTCCTGCGGTGAGTCATGACTCGCAGCACCGGTCCCGCCCCCTCCCCCGGGGGAGGGAGTCGGCCTTGGGGCCACGCGAGCGGCGGCTGGCACCTGGCTCAGCCGCGACCGGCGACGGAGGCTGGTACCATTACAAAGGCTAATCTGGGTTTGCCCCGACGACTTGGGCGGTGATCAGGTGTGTGTTGGTCCAAAACGCCAAGTCCGAGTCGAAGAGCGGCTGCTGATGTTTTGAGTCTGAATACGGGCGCAGTCAGGGCTTTATTAATGGGGAAGGGGGGGGGGGTGAGCTCAGTAAGAACGCACTCGCTGATTTTTACTTTCTTTTTGGAGCCATCTATGATTGCGGGTCTAAGTAGGGGACCCCCTCCCCCCCTCTCCGCCTTGGCTGCGCCAATGAGTCAGATTTAGAGTCTCGAGTCGATCCTTGACACTCCACATGAGTCGAAGTCCCAACCAAAGTCCAAACATTCTCACAGCGCTTCGCTCCTTGTTGGGCAATGAGCCTGAGTTCGAGCTTGACTGTGAATCGGAATCTTAACGCCTTCATTCCAAGTTCACTGGTTTCTTACCGGATCGCACAGAATGAAGAAATGTGTGATTTAGTCAGGAAAAGAGACCGTCAAAAATGAAAATCGTACGAGGTTTTAAACCTCACCAAGTCTCACCCAATCCTAACCTTATGTCCCGACCCGGCGTTGTGTCAAGTCATCACTAGAACAGTTATCATCTTGTAGGAGTGTGCTGATAATGTCATATGATAGTGACCTGTTCATCCGTCAGGATGGCAACCGATGCTTAGTGTATATGTTGTCATGATATAGGGATACCAAATGAAAACACCCAAAACGAGTCTAACTCACCGAATCCAACGCAACCAAATGAGCATAGCAATACCTGCATCTATGCTTCGCGCCAAAATGGCTATCTCACCCCATACGTTTTGTAATAAAGATATGCCATTTAACCGTCGATTTAACTTAAATGGGAATCTAAGTTTGCAGAATCAGCATCCGAGTCCCTGTCACATTTACTTTACGCTCTGTCTGAGCCCTCGTCCGAGCGCACAGTTTTGGTACAGTTGAGCTCGCGTACGAGCTCGGTTTTCTTTAAAAACGAATCATTCCCTTGGGTCCTCGTTCCAGAGCATCACGCCCAGGCGCGTGACGGCTCGAGTCCGGCCCGACTCCGATGAATGCTCGGTGGTGACATGTTCGCGGCACGATCGGAAACTGCCTCGGGCGATTGTATAGACTAGCATTTTGGAACACCTTCTGGGAGTGTGTTTTTCAGATGAGCATACCGCCAGTGCACAACGTAGCATGAGTTAAATAATGATTTGCTTCAACAGCGCTATGGTGGATCGCCTTGCTAAGCATACGCTGTTGGCCATCGCTGGTCTGTTCCGTAATCTGGCGGCATGTGCATGTGTTGGAGAGATTTATGATTCATGAACGTTTCGCGTTGCTAAATCCGAAGGGAGCCGTTCATGGCCATGCGTCTTAGCCTCAATCAGTTCTGTCACATTAACCGATACGGTTTGCGTTCCGTTGGTTACGGTGATCCGGGACAGCTTCGTCACCTGCGCCAACGTGGGGTCGGAACCGGAACCAGTCTGGAGCTATTTCTGTTGCTGGCAGTAACCATGGATCAGCCCTGCCGCCCGGACTGTTTTAGGATTGGCCTCGTTTCTCGCTGTTGACTGATACAGGTGCTCGTATTGTTTCGATAGGTTGATTAGCGGTGTCATGTCCGTACGTGCGGACCAAGTTACCAGCCCCATAACGTGAGCGTGCTGCCCTGGGAGTGGCGCGCTCCCTCGGCGTGGTGGGTCAGTGGTACAGTGGGTACCGGCATCAACAATTCACCGATTTCATCAATTCACAATTTCATCAATTTCATCAATTCACAATTTCATCAATTTCGTCAATTCACATTAATTCACACCAACCGATCAACAATTCACAATTCATCAGCACCGGCCTCAGTTCGGTGAACTGCAGCTATGCATTCGCCAGTTCAGCGGAAGTTCGCGGCGAGCCCCCGTGCAGTTCACTGTGGACGAAAGCCCGTCTGTTCGTGTCGGTCGGGATCAAACACGCCATCCAGCTGTTTTTCCTGGAGAAGCCCGACACGTATCGCCTGATCTTGATTGCGGTATGAAGGTGAGAGTTCCAGGCCCGTTATTGTGTGACGAGCATACAGGGGTGTACGCAGGATTACAGGATGGACGGGGAACACAGCTCAAGGTTTTCATGAACAGCGAGTTTATCGTGCCGCAGGTGTGGACGATTTCTGACGTGTCGCAAGACAACACCGCTTGCTCCAATTTTCTTATTATTATGTGTCTACCTGTAGCTTTCAGCTGTCATCATTTAATCACGTGCATATCCATGTATGTCATACATTTAGTAGCGGGTTTACGTGCCTCCGAAGCTTCTTTGAGGGCATGCCCCTGCAAATATGCATGCACTCGTCGCTATCCCTCAGCTTTTGTTTGTGTTGAACAAAACATCGCGGGCGCAATGCAGAACATGTCATGGGTGTTTCCAGAAACCGGATTGACCTCACATTGACGTGACTTCTTGAGCAAAATACGAAATATTATGGACCATAAAATGTGTCGTTCTCAAACAACAATGTAATGGCCTCGGAATATGGCAGCTGGCCCCCTCCCATTCTATCTGGATACGCCCCTGTGTCTGGCCTTCGGCTGCAGGCCTACTAACTAACAGGCCACGCGACACACGAATGCCATTGTCATCAACTACTAATTGTGCTTTAAAACTTCAACAGCCAAGTCTGTGGGTTTAAAGATTTGACGACGCCTGACGCTTAATTCAACGATGCTGGCCAATATTTACGGCATTGGTCGACGTAGCCAATTCTGAACACGAACTGGCTGGCAGACTGAAGCTGACCATTCGTGGCAGTCAACTCATTTTCCATGCTGGTCCATTGGTTCGCGACCATCCGTCGTGCCCACTTTAAACACCCGATGTCCAAAACATCCATATGTGCTGGACGACTTTTAAGTTGAAGGTGTGCTGTGAACTGTTGTCAGCACCGTTGGACGTGTCGCCTCTCCCACTTGCGGACTTGGCGCAGAGGTTCGGCAAGCCGTCCACCGCCCTGCTCTTCTGTTTGCCCCCAGCGGCACATACCGGGCAGAACAAACCGTCTTTCCAACCCTCTTCAGCCTCCTCCCAGTGGCAACTGTGGCACAAAGCAAGCCGCCTTCCCCTTTCTCAAGGTGTGTGACCCCACTCTCCGCCGCCTGTCCCCAGTGACGAACGTGGCGCAGGGCAAGCCGTCCAGCCAGTCGTCGACGGCGCGCGGCGGTCCCGGCCTCCAACGGCAACGACGGGGACCGGACGTCGCTGCACGACGGCGGCAAGTGCACCGAGACGCTGAACGAGACGTCGCCGTGGTGGCGGGTCGACCTGCTGGACACCTACCCGGTCCAGCTGATCCGGGTCGTCACGCGCGGCTGCTGCGGTGGGTCCCTCCGTCTGCTGGTGCTCGTCACCTGCGTGCGTCGAGATCCCCTCTTTGTCTTGGTCTTACAGCAGGTTGAGCTCAGTGTCCCCGTGTCTCAGCCGTTTGGTTAGGCTGCTGGAGATCTGTCACCAGTCTGTGTCGTCTCTTCTGCGGTCGGTCTTGTCTCTTCCCGCCGTCTAGTGAGGCTGTGGTCAGCCATTCTATCTGGGTGATCCACTCCGTGATCAGCCCACCCTCTCCTTCCCTCCACACCGCCTAGTCTGACGGCGTTCAGTCTCTCTCCGTCCCGCTGCTCCGCCGTCTGCGGCTCGGCCGCGGTCAGCCGGGCGCGGCCGGCGGCAGCAGCTCGCCGTCCATAATGAGTCGCAGCACGCCGTGTCACGCGATGACCTTGCACGCAGCGGGCTTCTTGTGCAGGCTGTGTGTGCGGGAACTGGCTTTTTAGGACGAAATCGAAAACGCAAACGCTTAAGATTGCGTTTGTGAGCTTACGGACCGAGACAGGGCGCATTTTGCGTCAGCTTTTGAAGCCTCAGTCAGTCAGGGCTAGGATGTGTCGGTAAAGTTTACTGTTATTTCTGTGCTAGTTCTGGCATGTACGCCCCCATGGTGTCATAAATGTCAGGTATGTGCGTGAACGCGTAGTTTCTTTTTATCGGCTATAGGGCGCGTCAGCTACATTGATGATTTGCGACTTTCGTCCTATGAAACTCGCAGACAAGTTAAAGGGAGTATGCCACCTGTTTTGTAATATTTCACTCACAGAGCGGACGCGTCGGTAAGACGTTACAGTTAGAGCGGCCGTCGATTTGACCGGAAATACCAGTTTTGTGGGTTCCTGCTGAGCTCAGAATCTCGATTTGAAGTAGCCGCTTTTATGGGCAAAATATCATTAGCCTCCCTGCTCACCACTACAAAGTAATACTCTTAATTTGTGTTGGTTTTCCCAACAACGATATGTTATGCAGGTAATGGTCGTAATACACTCATCGACCGAAATGTTTGGACGATAGCTGGCAAGATAGCTCGAAACACTTCACTTATGGAAAAGTTGTCGAATATGAGAACATCGTCACACGAACTCAACGAAGCGTCATAAGTGGCACTCTTCGAAGGGTACTTAAGCTTTGGGAAACATTGCTTAGCTGCATGCTGAGCTGGTTGCAAGGCTGCGTTTACAAAGTAGGCGTGTACCAGCGACATATCACGTGGTCTAGTGACGTACATTTTCAAACCTTCCACCACCGCACCTGTCACTAAATGACTAACGCCGTCCGAGGCGTGAGGGCGCACTTACAGTGAGTCCGTGCGTGCCTCAGTGACCGGGCGCGCACTGGCAGTGAGTCCGTGCGTGCCTCGGTGACCGGGCGCGCGCGCTGGCAGTGAGTCTGTGCGTGCGTCGGTGACCGGGCGCGCGCACTGGCAGTGAGTCCGTGCGTGCGTCGGTGACCGGGCGCGCGCGCTGGCAGTGACTCCGTGCGTGCGTCGGTGACCGGGCGCACACTGGCAGTGAGTTCGTGCGTGCCTCGGTGACCGGGCGCGCGCGCTGGCAGTGAGTCTGTGCGTGCGTCGGTGACGGGGCGCGTGCGCTGCCGTCCCCAGGTCAGCAGGCGCTCCAGGGCGTCGAGATCAGAGTCGGCGACAGCGAGACACTGCAGGATAACCGGCTCTGCGCCTGGTTCCCGGGAGCACTGCCCGAGGGCCAGGAGAAGGACTTCGAGTGCGCGCGCCCGCTCACCGGCCGCTACGTCTACGTCCAGATGGTGGGCGTGGTGGGCGTGCTCTCTGTCTGCGAGGTGCAGGTGTTCACCGCCCAAGGTCAGCACGCCCGGCCGCTCGGCCGGCCAGGAGGCCGCCGTCCTTGCCGCCGTCTGTTCCGTTGACGCCGCTCTAGAATGCGGATGCATGGGGCGGGACGGGCTGCTTCGCGCTTCGTGACGGCGACGGCTGCGGGAGTCACACGGTGTGACCGATGGCAGGGGGCGGAGCTGACCTTCACACAGGTGTCTGGACAGCTCCCAGCTTCTGAGAGGTGTCCCTCACTTCACGTCAGCTAATTACGGACGGCGGGCCAATTGACCATTTGATTCCGGCGGTTCCCACGTCGGCATTACGGCAGTCTGTTTGCCAGAGGCGCAAGGAGGGACGAGAAGAAAAAAAAGTGTACATAGCTCAAGGTTAAAGACATTTTCCCTCAATGACATGCGTGGCAGTCCGTCTTTTTGCAGTGTCGACTGTTGCCGCGCTCTCCACCAAACCCTCGGTCCGGTGTCGGTCCGTCCTTTCGCAGTGTCGACTGTTGCCCCGTTCTCCGCCAAACCCTCGGTCCGGTGTCGGTCCGTCCTTTCGCAGTGTCGAATGCCGCCCCGTTCTCCGCCAAACCTTCGGTCCGGTGTCGGTCCGTCCTTTCACAGTGTCGACTGCTGCCCGCTGCCCACCAAACACTCTGTCCGGTGTCGGTCCGTCCTTTCGCAGTGTCGACTGCCGCCCCGTTCTCCGCCAAACCCTCGGTCCGGTGTCGGTCCGTCCTTTCACAGTGTCGACTGCTGCCCGCTCCCCACCAAACACTCGGTCCGGTGTCGGTCCGTCCATTCTCCAGAGCGCATCTAGAGAGCGCCTCTAGTCTTGTCGCGATGCCTCTTGTCAAACATCGGTGCTCGTAGCCAGTCCTGTCTTACCAAGTCCTGCCCGGTGTTGACTACCAGCTGAGCTCCCAGATGTCCCACCGCTCTGTCTCAGGCCGCAGTCTTGTCCACCACTTTCTCCCCAGACTCCAGTCCTGTCCCACCACTCTGACCTCCCGGCTCCGATTTTTTCCACCACTCTGATCCCCAGCTCAGGTCCTGCCCCACCAATCTGACTCCCGCTCCAGTCCTGTCCCACCAATCTGACTCCCGGCTCCGGTCCTGTCCCACCTCTCTGAATCCCTGGCCCCGGTCCTGTCCCACCTCTCTGAATCCCTGGCTCCGGTCCTGTCCACACCAATCTGACCCCCGCTCCGGTCCTGTCCCACCAATCTGACCCCCGCCCCGGTCCAGTCCCACCAATCTGACCCCCGCCCCGGTCTAGTCCCACCAATCTAACTCCCGCCCCGGTCCAGTCCCACCAATCTGACTCCCGCCCCGGTCCAGTCCCGCCAATCTGACCTCCGCGCCGGTCTAGTCCCACCAATCTGACTCCCGCCCCGGTCCAGTCCCACCAATCTGACTCCCGCTCCGGTCCTTTCCCACCAATCTGACCCCCGCTCCGGTCCTGTCCCACCATTCTGACCTCCCGCTCCGGTCCTGTCCCACCATCCTGACCATCCGGTTCCGGTCCTGTCTAGCCACTATGACCCACCGGCTCCCATTCTGTGGGCCAATCGGTTTCCTGTTGTTTCACTCCAGACTCCGTCCCCAGGCTCCAGTTCCGCACCCCAACCGGGTTACCAACACCAGAAGCTTAGAGTCGGCACGCACATGGATTAGGTAAACGCCGCAAACCGCAAACTAAGGAAACACATGGCCACTGGGCCTCCCTCCCACCATGCTCAAACGTCTGCAGAATGCTCCCACGTCGGCATCGCCGGAGCCTGTTTGTCAGAGGCACACAAAGGGACGCAAAGAAAAGAATGTGCACCCGATGTCTTGGAAGCAGTTCCGAGCAGTGATAAGCCCCCCCGGTGTACGCTGACCGAGATTTACGTTCTTGAAGTATTCAACGAAAGTCATAAGACATGCTGAAACAAAATTGCTGGACGTCTACAGAAGTCTGGCAGCACGCGATGCGCCGGCGTGGGCTGGACGCGAAAATTTCTGGGCCATGGAAGGGATTTAGTTGGTTTCTTTGCATTTCCAAGGTGCGCAACCTTTTCCGTTCCGTCTGTTCTGTTTTGTGGATTGTGAGACCAGAGTTCTTACGCTAACAGTTGTCGACCTTGAATATAACTTGTTGCGTGACGCCATAAGCAAACGTGGCTTTCTTGTTGAATGCTCAGCTATTGATTTGTTACGACCTACTGCTTCCTTTTTTGCATCATTTTAGCGGCAGTGTTGGTACTTATTCGGACCAGTTCTAGTCTCACGTGCGCTGATTTGCTTATGCATGTTTTGCTTAGTCTTATCCACTCATGACTGTGAGCACGACTTGAAACTGTAAGTTCTGACAATAAAACCGATGCTTGCTCTAAAACATCGCTTACTCAGCACCTGACGTATGGAGGGCTGCTATCAGTCAGAATAAAAACTCTGATTCCATAACGCAGAAAATCCAGGAGCTTCAGACCATGTTTTCTTATATCAGGTTTGCGCGCTACGATTGTCTACAGGAGCACACAAGTCTGAATATGGATGAAGGTAGCTTGCTGGCGACCTATGCAGCAGTATCTGGTTGCCCTCTCACATTTCGTGCAGTCAAACTCGTTAAGTAGTCTCAAAAAATTGGAGGTTTTCTTCTGATTCGGTTCCAAATAACATGAAAGAATCAGCAGCGTTATGTTCTGGTCACATTTAATTGCTAAACTCAGGGAAAACACATGTGTTATTAACGTTTCAGTTGTAAATATTTTCTCCCCGTTTAAAACCTTTAGGTTCGAATTCGGAGGCTGAGGCGTCCAAGGCGTCTAAAGGCTTAAAAATTGCAAATATTTAAGACGCCTAGTCCCGTAGACGCAA
>NW_023597034.1:4198297-4379347 GCF_011947565.3 Pollicipes pollicipes
TCCGTGACCCAGCAATAAGACGTGGATCTCGGTTGGCACCCTATCAGCTGTTTGACACTCATCGATTATTCGGACACGGTGCCCGTGTAAACGTCACACGGTACGCGGCGCTGTTCCACGCGCTCAGGACATCGAAAAGACATTTTGTTGTGGTTCCCCCTTGCTTCAGCATGCTAATAGTGGGCGGCGATGGTGTAGGTACAGCACCACCTTCAGCCGCGTAACCTTGATTTACATCTGACTCATGCGCAGTGTGTCTTGGATACGCTGTGCTTCCCTTCCAACACTTGTGTTAATTGACAGTCGTCTGCGTTCTAGACAGTTCGGCCTTTTCATACCTTGTTTCCCCTACATATACGAAAAGTGTCTCCTTGCTAAATGCCAAAACGTGCTCTCCCCTAGGGCGCACTGCGCCCCACACTGGCATCAGCTGAGCGTGAAATTATATCCAAGGTCATCACGAACGTTGAGCCCGCCGTATGTGCAAATGTCACGTTAGTCCACACCGCCGTCTGTGCTGCTTGCCTGACTAAGAAATGTGCACACACCGAGGGACAGGCATAGCTCCAAATTTAGCTGTTTGGCATGCGCAGCTCTCCGCACGTAAAATTGCCGGCCATCTCCAGCCCACTGCCATGGCTGCGTAGAAGTGGCAAACGTATCAGAGTCTTTTTTGAAACTTTCATAGACATCCACCATCCGCCGTTTTACCTTACTTCCCGCTGTATTCTGCATAGTCCCGACCATCACTTACGGGCTGGATATTGCGTCAGCCATGAACGGGCCCAAGTGGCTCGTGGTGAGGGCCCCCGTCCGAGCAGCAAGCATGTGCCCCGCGGGGTGGTCCCTGCACGGGCTAAACCTCGGCGGTTGAGCCCCAGGTGCATGCAGTCCCCCTCCCCCCCGCACACCCCACCGTTCTCCATTCTCCCTTATCCCATAGACCTGAAATGGGCATTACTGATCAAAAAGGCTCTAAGGTAACTAGCCAAATAAACAGACATGCACCAGTGCGAAACGCCGTCGGTGCGGTTGACCATCCCCTTATGACGACATGCACACCTGCAGAGTGTTTACTGACCTGCTGCGTATGGTGCGGTATGGCCGAGTGAGGTCGCTGACCTGACGACGCGTGACCTGCCTCTCCGTGCCGCAGAGGTGGCCTGCGGGGAGCTGGAGCGTCCGGATGCCACGCTCTCCGTGGTGACCTCTGGCCACCGCGTGGGCGACACGGCCCAGTACCGCTGCGGCCTGGGGCGCCGGACGGTTGGTGACAGCGTCCGCACGTGCCAGAACAACGGAGAGTGGAGCGGCACCACGCCCTCCTGCCAGTGTGAGTCGGGACGAGCTGGCGGCCGAACTGCACGCCCAGTGCCGCACGCAGCTCGAACTGGAAATAAATGGGGAACTCCTGACTCTACGTCGTGTCTGCGGCGGAGCCGAGGGCAGGATGGAACAGGCCGCATGTAGACCTTCTGTGGCTAAGGTCTACACACAGCCTGCTCCCAGTGACCTGGTGACCTCGTCCAGTGGTCCTCCATGCCTCTGTGAAGTGGTTCTGCTCGTGATACGATGATCACCCGGCCGGATGACCCCCCACCAGCTCGCTCTCCGCAGGGGTGGACTGCGGTCCGGTGCCGGCCGTGGAGAACGGCCGCCTGTACCTGGTGAACCAGAGCACGGAGTACGACTCCCTGGTGGAGCACCACTGCTTCCCCGGCCACGAGCGGCGCGGACCGTTCCGGCGCCGCTGCACCGAGACGGGCCGCTGGTCCGGGGAGACCACCACCTGCGTCCGTGAGTCGTGCTCGGTACCTCCATCAGATGACACCTGCATATTGCACATTGCACCCACATCTACAACCTCAGAGTGTCGTTCTTACTAGAGGTCACGAAATTAGTGTTGCTGTGCGGAGGACTGTGAAGTAGCGATGTCGTCGCTGATTAGAGATGAATGCTGGAGGTCCGTGACAGAAAAAAGAGCAGCCGTGAGCTTGTGCTTCAGCGCCCTCCTGCGGCAAGGTCACCGCCCGCACGCCACCGCGCTCTAACTCCTACATGCCACCTGACAGTGAAGAACCAGACATCTGCAGTGCCGCCACCGGCGGGGGCGGCGGTGGGGCTGGAGACGAGCCAGACTGAGGGCGCGGCAGGGCGGGCGGGTCCAGCCGCCGGGCACGAGGACGCGTCAGCGGCCCGGCGTACCACGGCCGCCTGGACCGGCGCCGCCGTCCTCGTCTTCCTGACGCTGGCCGCGCTCGCCGCCGCCTACTGCTTCCGAATGTGAGCCGCAGGGATGCATGACGTCCGCGGCCGCTAGGGCTGTCAGCCGGCCGGGTCCGCAGCCGCTGGGGCTGTCGGCCGGCTGGATCCACGGCTGCATTGGCTGCCACCCGGCTAGGTCCGCGGCCGCCAGGGCTGTCAGCCGGCTGGGTCCGCGGTTGCTCGTTGCCGTCAGCTGCTTGACAGTCATGTTCAGAACATGGAGGGTGACGGAAATAAGAAACACGAATGCACGATGATTTGTCGCGAGATACGTTCAGTCTGTGTGGCTGCAAGGGGACGTTTACGGCAGAGGTATATTGAGAATGGTTGTGCTATTTTCGCTGTCATACTTTAGTCACGATCCCAACCCGTTGCCCAGATTCATTTGCATACGACCATGAAGTTGCTGCCGTCGGCGTCTACCTTTTCCAACATCCCCCTCCCTCACGGCAGGCGTCGGGAGGTCATGAAGCAGGAGAGCGCGCACGGCATGAAGACGCTGGCGGTCCGGAGCGGGCCGGTCACCAGCCTTCCCGGCTACTCAAGCCCGGTGGACGGGCAGCCGACGGCGCTGCAGGCGCGCCCGCTGCCCTCGCGGCCCGACGAGGAGGCCATCTACGCCGAGGCCGACAGCTTCTCCTCAGGGCCGGACAGCTTCACGTCGGACGTGCCGGAGCGCACCTACGCCAACCAGGACGCCACCTACGTCAACGGGCTCCAGCACAGCGGTTACGGAAACAAGCTCGGCGGTCCGGGCGACGTGTATCAGAATGGCGCGGGCGACGCGGGCGCCACCTATCACAACGGCGGTGGCGACGCGGGCGCCACCTGTCACAACGGCGGTGGCGGGGCGAGCGTGGACAATCAGAACGGAGCGGGCCATCTCAACGCCGCCTATCAGAACGAGACTGGCGACGCGAACGCCACCTACCAAAACGGGACTGTGCAGGACAGTGGCGCGGGTGACTCGAAAGCGGCGCGCGTGCCCGCGGCGGGCGACGCGAGCGCGACCAACGTGAACGGCGTCCGTCCGGCCGAAGGGGCGCCGGATGGCGTCAGCAGGCCGGTGACCGTGAACGGTATGCAGATGTAGTCTGCGCAGCCGCCGCCGTAGAGTCTGCGCAGCCGCCGCCGTAGGGTCTGTGTGGCTGTCTGCAGTCCGCGTTACTGGCTCTGAGGAGTCTACGTGACTGTGCAGTCTGCGTGACTCCGCGGAGTATGCGTGACTGTCTCTGCGAAGCCTGTGTGACTGTCTCTGCGTAGTCCGCGCGACTACCTCTGTCGCGTCCGCAGGACCGGCGCCGAAAGTCTGTGCGTCCGCCGGCCCGCGCGCCCGCCGGCGGTGGGTCGGCGCCGCCGCCTGCCCCGCGCCCCGCCGCCCGGTGAGGAGGTGCGGATGGGGACCGGACAGTCGACGTCTCCGCAGGCGGGCAGCGAGACTGGTATGTGTTCCAACCCCGGCAAACGGAGGCCCGTCTCCGCGTGATAGCTCGCCATAGACCACTCGTCCGTCTCTCCAGTCGTGCGCGTCGATGCACCGCACTCAGCACCCAAACTGCAGCGTCCACTCATCGGGAGGTGTGCGTGAAGACGCGGTGGGATCCAATCGCTTCCCAACGTGCGGTTGTTGCCACGGAATAAGTCATCCATGAGTGAATAATACATGAACATGGTGGCATGTACACACGATCACGTTTTTTTTTTTTTTGCCTGGGACGGGTGTTTCACACATCCACATCTCGAACCGCATTGAAAGCCACGCGACATTTTAGCGCCGCGCAGTGAATTCCAAGCCGACCTGATCGAGCGCACGCACGCCTGCAGACAAACATCCAGTTTTCCACCAAGATGAACAATACAGTCCCGGCCTCCAGCTAACCAATCAACATTTATGGAATTATGAAAGGGCTATGAAAATGACTCGGTACTCGCACTCGTAAGCTCATCACAAAAATCATTCGGCAAACTTTGAGCCAATCAGTGCCACCTTCATCACATTATTTCCGATGATGAGGTGCTGTCATATGAATCCGAAGACACAATGTTGAAGGAAGGCATCAGGAACCACGAGCGCAGCTGTTTCATGATATTCTAAATTTAAGCTGGCAGGGCCACACGAATCTGGTGGGGATCCGGGAAATGACTGGGTCAATACGATCCATGAAGTGCGGGTAGGCTCATATGCCCGTAAAGTTTTGGCGGTGCCCCAGGAACGGACAGAATCCAAGACCTACAATTTAGTAAGCAAAATCAGCGCAGCTGGGTGGAGCACCACAGGCATTAGTGTTGGCGACGTGGGGAACGACCAGTGCGAGACACGTAAAAACACGTACGGAAAAACACTTTCGGCGTATACAGTTTATTCAGCTGATAAAGCGTGTACCTAAGCCAACAGTAGTTGTGTCCCCATTGCTACAAGTTATGGTCGGGACCCTCGGCCACAAGGATGTGATCAAAAGACTGGAGATATGCGACAAGAGCTTTACTGCTATGAGCCGCGCTGTCATCGGTGTAATATACATATACACACACGAAATTTGACGGACTTCACAACCATGCGATTACATGAATAAACGTGACGTAACAGTAACAAGCACCTGAACACCTCGGAACCAATAAGCCACAACAAATGAAACCAAATGTCAGGGTAACAGTGAACTTTGGAAATAAAGCCCGTGGTCGGAGAATCTCTTTAGATAGAAACCGCTCAACAAGTATCAGTCCGTCTCGCTTTCCCAAGAACAAACAACATATAGATCATACCCGTGCCCTGCAAACGCGGCCACAACAAGCTGAGGCCATTCCTGCTTCAAATGCACGTCGGGAAAGAGCGCGCCGCCTCTGTCCCTGTATACATCACTGTCGTCATGGCAACCGAGGCCAGCGCCCGGCGGCGTCCATGCGTCCGTCGCTGAACCGCCGGCTAGCTCCCACCCTCGCGTAACAAACTGCCTATCACAGCACGTAAGGCACCTCCAGCGTGGCGGCCGCCGCGACGCCGCCGGCCCGGCCGCGGCAGACGTCACCACGCTGTCCACGGGGCGAGCGGAGCTCTCTCTGAGGCGAGCCCCGCCTCCCGCGGCGGTGGCGCCACGGCGGGTCAGCGTCGTGGGTCACCGCTCACCACAGACCCCTCCACCGACCCGCGCACGGGTCAGCGTCGTGGGTCACCGCTCACCACTGGCCTGCTCACCGACCCGCGCACGGGTCAGCGTCGTGGGTCACCGCTCACCACAGACCCGTCCACCGACCCGCGCACGGGTCAGCGTCGTGGGTCACCGCTCGCCACTGGTCCCGCCCACCGACCCACGCTAGGGTCAGCGTCGCGTTCTGTCGTCAGACCAACACGCGCACGCGCAGCTGCCGGCGCCCTCATGGCCACCCCTGCTGGAGACCCGGTGCGGCCCTGACCCAGCACGCCGCTGCTGCCGGCGCAGGTGCGGCGTTCGGGCGGCTCGGTCGCGGGCCGGCCCTTCACTGGGGGCCGCCAGACCACAGGTGCAGGTAGCTGGCCCAGCCCTGGTCCCTGCCGCCGCCCGCTCCAGCAGCCTCGCCTGTCGCCGTCAGTCGAGCCGTGTCAGTGCTGCGACACACGCTTGGCCGCGGCCGCACGTGCCGTACAGTAGAGGACTGGGTCGTTAGCCGACGAATGGGCCGATGACACAAATGACAGTGACACCAAGTGTGAGACATAACACAGTGAGTGGCAAATGACTGACAGAAAGACAGGCCAGAAACGGCTAACAATTTCCTCCACGAAAGAAACAAAAGTTTAAGTAGCTAGCGCGCTGCAAACGATTGCAAAATGGCATAGAATGTATTATTTCTGGCCCTGTTACGAGCGCGGTCCAGAACGCACGCCTCCACCTTCTGCGTTGCGTCGCTGGCTTGAGCCGCTGAAGCGGACTGACGACGGCGCGCGGACCACTCACCGGCAGCCACCTGAGTGATCTGCGTGACCTCCTGCGGACTGAGGCGCAGCATGGTGGACAGCACGGGCACCAGGCGGCTCCGCTCGTCACCCTCCTTCAGCGTCAGGAACTGGAGAGGCGGGGCGCCAGGTCACGTGGACGGCACTAGAACAAAGCCGACTTCAGGGACACACGGCGCCGACAGTAACACAGCGCAGGCGGAGGGGCTGGCGCCTTGGTACGGAGGTACGGAGGCGCTGCACAGCCGAGGCACGCACCTTGACGATGATGTTCTTGAGGTACTCCATCTGGTTGAGGTGTTTCTGCCGCTCCTCGGAGCGCTCCGAGCGGCGGATCTCCTCCTTCAGCGCGTCACACAGCTGTCGGCAGAACCGACACACGTCAGCTGGCTGCTGCCCCGGCCGATAAAGCCGCGCACAGTCCGTCGTTGTCCATCCCATCACAACTCGGGCAGCCGACCTCGCTCGAACAGTCATCAGTCACGCTCACCTGACCCAACTGACCACCCACCAGTACACAGCACCGCACAACAGACAGGCCGTCAGCACGGCCTCGCCCCGCGCCACCCGCCGGCAGAGCAGCGAGCCGAGCGCCCGGCGGCGCCGATCGCACCGGACGGCCGCTCCCCTCCCCGGCAGAGCAGCGAGCCGAGCGCCCGGCGGCGCCGATCGCACCGGACGGCCGCTCCCCTCCGCGGCAGAGCAGCGAGCCGAGCGCCCGGCGGCGCCGATCGCACCGGACTGGCCGCTCCCCTCCGCGGCAGAGCAGCGAGCCGAGCGCCCGGCGGCGCCGATCGCACCGGACGGCCGCTCCCCTCCCCGGCAGAGCAGCGAGCCGAGCACCCGGCGGCGCCGATCGCACCGGACGGCCGCTCCCCTCCCCGGCCGCGGCGAGCCGAGCGCCCGGCGGCGCCGATCGCACCGGACGGCCGCTCCCCTCCGCGGCAGAGCAGAGAGCCGAGCGCCCGGCGGCGCCGATCGCACCGGACGGCCGCCCCCCTCCCCGGGCCGCCGGCGAGCCCACCTGCGTCAGCTTGGCATTGCCGGCCTCCGACTCGTTGAGCAGGGCTGAGAGGTGCTGCTCGGTGAGGCGGCTGGCGGCCAGCTCGCCCTCGACGGCCACCAGCCGGTCCCGCTCCGTCGACGTCAGCTCCGTGGCGTGGCTGACCGTACCTGTTGGACCGGGCGCGACGCTCAGACGCGGTGTCACAGACGGCGCGGAGACGGCTGCGCGGCGGGGCAGCACGCCGGCGGGAGATCGGGCAAGGGGGCACACGCCACACACTGAGCACTTGCGGGACGGGGTCGGTTAGGGGATCACGTGTGTCGCCAGAACAGACATGGTCAGAGGCGCTGCCGATTCATCGACACGCCGCGTGTCGGACAGGTCACCGGGCGGGACAGGTCGCTGGGTGGGACAGGCGACTGGGTCGGAAAGGTCATCTGGTGGGACAGGTCACCTGGTCGAACAGGTCGCTGGGTTTGACAGGTCATTGGGTGGGACAGGTCACCGGGTCGGACGGGTCACATGGCGGGACAGGCGACCTGGTCGAACAGGTCACCACGTCGGGTAGGTCACTGGGTCGGACAGGTCACTGGATCGGGCAGACCACTGGGTCGGACAGATGATCCTGGTAAGACAGGTTACCGGGTCGGACAGGTCACTGGGTCGGCCCGACAGACAGGACAGGTCACTGGGTTAGCCACTTGTCTCAAACGTTCAATATCCACAAACACGGCGCCCGTCGCGCCGCACGACGCTGGTCGGCGGCGCCGACACCCGGCCCGGCGGCGGAGCGCGATCGGAGCGGCCCGCCGCCGGTGCGTCACTCACTGGCCGAGTCGTCGGCAGAGCTCAGTAGCCTCTCAAGCGGCACGAAGTCGGCGTCGCGCGCCGGCGCCGGCTGCGGCGTCACGTTCTCTGAGCCCTGGCGGCACGGAAGGGAGCGGTCAGAGCTCTGGCGGGGCGCCACCGCCGCCGACACGTCGCTAGGTCTGACGGCGTCAGAGCTCCGACAGACCGGCGGTCGGCCACGGACGGCGCGGCCTACAGCTGCTCACCAGGGGCCGCCGAAGCCGACGACTCACGCCTGTAGACCACGGGGATTGGGAGGAGATGGCGGTCAGCGCGCCCGTCAGTGGAATGGCATGAGAAGGCTGGATGGCTTGACAATGCATGAATTTAGTACCAAACGATCCAGCAATGAACCAGTCAGAACGACGCACAGATCGACTAACAACAGCCTGGTCCGAGTTCGCAAATGCGGTGGGCGCAGGTGAACGAAAGCCGACCGGTTCTCCGCTCACCTCAGCCGCCTCTCGCTCCATACTGGTGACATCTATCGGCGATGGCGGCAGCTTGTGGTGCGCCTGGTGGCCCTTGGCGGCGCGGCGCAGCGTGGCGAGCTCGTCCTGACGGTCGCGGAGTTCGGCCCTCAGCGAGCTGACTTCCTCGGTCAGACGGGTCTTCACCGACTGCAGCTGCTCCTGCGTCTGCCACACGGAGCGGCGGGGTCAGCCAAAGGCACTCAGCTAATCTGCCGTGGAAACTCTATGCCGCAAAGTGCATCCATAATTGGCATGACAGATGCCACGAAATGTTTCCAATGCTGGCGAGCGCACTACAACAGTCACACTCACGCAGGTCGGGGGGAACGCACTAAACCATGGCTCCACGGGCGTCATTCCCTCACAAGCTCGTACAACGCCCTCACCTTCGTCTAGTTCAGTGTGCAGAGTGCAGGTGCAAATCCATGCCATTAGACTTCTGGCTTCCAGATGCCCCTCACCCACACACACGTTTCCGTGGCTGCCAACCCAGTGACCTTCGGCCCTGAACCCTGACAGCTGAACTGCTCTGCCGCTTTGTCACGTGCGAGGCGCTTCGCTTCTGGATTTACCGTCCCCCGACTCGATGCTGATTGGCCGATCTTGGGCGAGGGGAGGAGCGACGGGCAGTGCCATAGGAAGAGTCGGAGGTCCCATACCACGTCAAATACCGACACCATTGCTCCGCCCCCAAGTGGTGGACGCTTGGTCGGCACCGTGCCGTGCCGGCCGCTGCCGCGTGCCCCGGCCCGCCTGTCGTACCGTCTGGCTGGTCTCGGCGCTGCTCAGCTGCAGTCTCAGCGCCCGGATCGTCTCCTCCTGCTGCTCCGCCCTCTTCGTCAGCTCCGAGCGCGCCTTCTCGAACTGCGGCCGGAGAGGCGCACACGTCACCGCCGGACTGCCTTCAAGGCCAAGCGGACAGCTGCTGCTCGCTTCGCTCTTCGCTTGTCAATAAATCATCATTGCTATCGACGTTGATACAGCTGCTGCACTAACGTCGATATCTATGATCTATTAGTTCGCCCCCCCCCCCCCCCCCCCCCCAATACAAATAAAACCACACACCTACACACGGCATCCATGTGATAGTCACCTTTCGGGAAGCTCCCAGTCCCTACCAACATGGGGCATCTACAGCGCATGCTCCCTTTAGTGAGCACAGCATCAGCAACCACGTGGCACTAACTCGGCACTTTTGGGCTACTGACAGGTCCAATGGTACATGGAAATGTAGCCATTCACGTCATAAGGTGCATTTTTCAAAACCTCGCGCCGGCGAGTGTGTCTCTTTCGTTCCCGACAGACCTTTAGTACACATCATTGACACGAAAACTAAGGGAATATTGCTACATTTTCCATCCACTGGCGCACTCGTGGTCGTCAATGTCACAGCACTACCCTAGCGACCTATGCCGCTGGGACCAGAGGACTGCGACTGTGCGTGTGTGGCGGTGACAGGCCACGTGCCCGTGCCTGACCGGACCGCCGCCGGCGAGGGCGCCGGAGCGGCCGCAGCCGCCGCCGCCGCCTCACCTGCTGCCGCCAGCCCGTCTCGGCGCGGCGTGCGTCCTCCGCCAGCCGGTGGTGGCGCTCCTCCAGCCGGCGCAGCTCCTCCTGCAGGGCGTCTCGCTCCGCCGCCGCCGCCAGACGCTCCTGTCTGCAGGCGCGCGCACAGCGGCCGCTCAGTACACTCCACGGCGCAGGCGCGGTGTCACGACTCCGACACAGCCTCGGGGCCGGCTCTGGGCCCGCCTCGGTCGAGACACAACAGAGGAACAGCATCGACACGTGCTCCGAACACGGACGACCCACGCTGGTATCGGACTGCGACACGACCACGGCGCAGCTCAAAACGCAATTCAGAGCCGATTTCTAGTCGGTCTGATTTAGGTTCATCCGCATCCGCACGCGTCTATTCATGGAAAACATCGCGAACCAGTGGTTTGTGAGTAAACAGTTCACTCATAGCCGTAGTTCCGGCACACAATACCGTAGAAATGTCACCCGTTTGAGAGCCACACTCTGGCAGACATGAGAACCGCCGGTGTCGCACCTGAGCTGCTCCACCTCGCGCTGCAGAGCTTCGATCCTCTCCTCTTTACTTCGCAGCGCCTCCCGCTCGTCTTCGTCCGCCTCCGCCTTCTTGGACATTTGGGCCTTCTTCAACACGGCCTTGGCGCGCACCTGGGGAAGCGGGTCACTCTCATAAGGCCGTGAAGGACCGGTCCTGGGAAGGTGGCGTTGAAGCAGAGTGAGACGTCGCTTTGCAGTCACATTTCAGCACGTGATAAAACTTCCCAGCCAATCCTCGAGGGAGGAGCGCTGCCTCCCACCAACTCAGAGGGCGTACCAAACATCGGCGATTCGTTTTCTTACGAATGGCGGTTGCCAAAAGTAAATTCCAAACAGCCCTGTCCACTGGTTTAATGTGTAGTGACAGCAAAAATGTGTAGTGCATTACATTCAACGAATTACCAACGTGCAATGACATGAAACCGAATTGCATACACCAGCTCCACAAACAAAATAAGCCAAGAAATAACCTTACAGCATTCTTTGCAATTACATTCAGTGCAAATCGGACGAGCGTACTGTCGGTCTTCACTGAAAGAGTCATTCCAGAATGTCACCGTCAGGTTAGGACTGCTGAGCCCAGTTGGGCGTCTCACATTCACCTTGTACTGGTCGAACTCCTGACGCAGCGCCTCCTGGTCGGCGCGCGCCGTCGACAGGGCGTCCTGCAGCGACGTCACCTGACTCTCCAGGGCCTCCACCTGACCGGGCGGAGTCACGCCGTGGTCACCCCGCGCCGGCGACGGTGCGAACAGCGCCCCTCAGTGGCGCACATGAGGCGAGCATGGGCACGCTCGGCATGACAGCGGTGACGACACGGACGCCGCCTTGACACTCATCCGAGGTGTGACTCAGGTGTTGTGTGGGGACAGCAGAGTTATCGGGGTGGAGCATGTGCGTTGTATTACCGCGCGCCCCTACCCCGTGCAGCACTGCTGATGTCCACCCTGAGCCGAGATATGCAACCGTTCGGAGACAATGGGTGCGACGTCCACCACAGAGGGACCACACGAGGCCTGCCCAGTCAGCCGTCGCCAGCTTCCTCGAGCCGACCTGGCGCGGCCCAGCCGTAAGTCCGCCCCAGCGGCGGTGGCGGCGGGCCCACGGGCCGGTGCGTACCTGTCGCCGCAGGGCGTTCTGCGTCTGGCTGAGCCCGGTGGAGCTGCGCGCGGCCTCGGACAGCGCCAGGTTCAGGGCCTCCTTCTCCTGTCGGACGCCGGGAGAGGGTCAGACCCGTGTCACCGGCCGGCCGGACGCCTCGTCACGCGGAACGGACGGATAGGACAGCTGACCCGGGACAGCACCATCTTCCGGGGACTGGCGGAGCAAGAATGCCCTTTGATGCCTGATTATCATGGCGCGAAACCCTCGGAGACTGTCGCAGCCAAAGCATCGGCTGTGCCTCGCCCTATCACTTATCCTTGCCATGTCCCACAAACATTACTTTGGACCAGACTGCGCTGAATCTCCGCATCCCTGAAAGCAGGCTGCTGACGTGGATTACCCGCACTAGCATGTCAGTCGCCACCGTGCGAAGCACAAGCCGAATCCAAATTGTTTAACTCGACGCCAGGGCAGCGCTGGCCGCTCACGCCCCCCCCCCCCCCCCGCCCCCGCAGGCGCGGCACCGCCGCCCGGCACCCGTCAGTACCTGTTTCAGTGTCTCGACGTCGCGCTTGAGGTCATCGGCCGCCCGCTGGCGCTCGACCTCGCGCGCCTCGAGCGCCTCCCTGCTGGCCATGGCGTCCCGCAGGCTGGCCTGAAACGGGGCCGGTCCTGTCAGGCCCTGCGGGGCTGCCGCCGGCCGGCCGTGACCGAGGCTCGACAGTGCAGCGGCGGGGCGCGCCGGCGGGACGCCCGCCCCAACGACCACGTGTCTTCAGCCTGGCACGCCACCGCCATCAGACCCGCCAACAAAATAATTATGCTCGATCGTCTCTTCACATGATTACTAGTCATCACCGACTCCGACTGCCGCGTGAAATAGAATGGAACTAGGCCAGAAGTCCCGTTCAGACCCGCAACTCTCCGCACACTGTCGTAAGCGGAAGCCGCAGCCGCCTGCAGCACGCTGTCCACGGCCAACCGTGGGCACCAGCGCGGGCCTGTCAGGTCAGGTCAGGTCAGGTCAGGTCAGGTCAGGTCAGGTCAGGGTCAGGGTGCGGTCAGGGCGGGGTCGCACCTTCAGCTGTCCCACGCGTCCCTGCTCCAGCTGCAGCTCCTCGGTGGCCAGCTGCAGCTGTTGCTCGGCCGTCTGATGCTCGTCGCCCAGGTGCTGCAGCTGCCGGCGCGCCTCGGCCAGCTCGGCCTGGGCGTGAGTCAGCTCGCCGCGCAGCTGCTCCGCCGACAGCTGCAGCTGCTCGCGCTGGCGGTCGTCCGCAGAGCGCTGGTCCCGCTCCAGTTCCAGCTGCCGGACGGCGTCGGGCTCAGACAGGGGGCGTTGCTGGGGCAGCAGTTCCCTGGCTGCAATGACTGACCGCGGCTCACTCCCGGCGCAACGTATGCGGTCATGAAAACTCGACAACGATTTGATGGAGAACAGTCAGACACTTAGGTTACTTGCGAGGGGACGGGACTAAAAACCTCAGTCATGTAGCACATGCATTACGTAAGGACCCTAAAAGTGAGTGCATATATGACACAGATGGGTGCATTTGTAACAAAACACATTTGGCAGACAAACGAATTCATAGAACATCACGACTCAACAGGGTACACGCAAATGATTGTGACGGTGCGGAACTGAAAGTTGTGGTGGCTGCCACCCCCTATTCCAGATACTCCTGCCACAGTGCCTCACCTGGTCCAGCCGCTCCTACAGCCGTCACTCATCTAATCCAACTGCTCCTGCAGGTGCTACTCACCTGGTTCAGCTGCTCCTGCAGTTGCTACTCACCTGGTCCAGCCGCTAGTCCTGCAGCTGCCACTCACCTAATCCACTCCTGCAGCTGCTACTCACCTGGTCCAGCCGCTCCTGCAGCTGCTACGCACCTGGTCCAGCCGCCCCTGCAGCTGCTACTCACCTGGTCCAGCCGCTCCTGCAGCTGCAGCCGGTCACGCCGCTCCCGCTCCGCCCGCGCCTCGGCCTCGCGCTGCCGTCCGTCCAGCCGGCTCCGCTCGGCCTCGGCGGCGGCCCGCTCCGCCGCCGCCGCCGCCAGCTGCGCCTCCAGCTCGGCCCCGGACTCGGTCAGCGACTGGCCAGCGGCGGAGGCGCGGCCGGTCAGCGGTCACCAGGCCACCGGAGCACGGCGGCCGCCGGGCGAGCACGTTGGGAGGAGATGCGACGGTTGAGCGGGAGCAAGGACCAAACGGCCGCCAGGCGAGCACGTTGGGAGGAGAGACGGCGGCTGAGCGGGAGCAAGGACCGAACGGCCGCTGGGCCCGAGCTGCCGCGTTTACAGCTGACGGTCTACCCCCAACGCGAAACGAAGCCCATGAAGGATAGCACGCGGAAGCTTTGCGTCAAAGTATTCGCGGCAATGCAAGATAGCGTGCGCGCTCACATCGACGATGCCCACACGAGCGTCAAGCGCAACCATCCACGCTGTGACGTCAAATTTGACTTGTGCGTTTGAAGTTTTGACGTAAACATTCGCCGATGGAACAAAGCGGCTCAAAGTCCCCCGGAACCAGGTGTCCTGGTTTCCGCCTGCTCAGCTTACCTGCGCGCGAGCCTCGGCGGCGCTCTTGAGCTCCTGCGTCTCGCACAGCTCAAGCTTGAGCTGGCTCAGCTGCTCGCCGGCCCGGGTCAGCTCGTTCCGCAGGTCACGGTCGGACGAGGTCAGCGAGTCGACCTGATCCTGCAGCCGGTCATAGCTGGCCTGCAGAGCCTGCGCAGACATGTGGAGGTCACGAGCGGCACCAGCGTCTCGCAAGGCGGCGAGGAGGGGTGAGTACACAGCGGCACCGGATCCGACTGGGTCAAGGTCGGCAGAGGCGGGTCAGGCTACAACGACAGGTAAACCAAATGGTGAAGGGTACTGACCAACAAGGGCAAGCTAGCAATATTTCAACGATATAGCCCACGCCAGGTAAAAACAATACCACGAATAGCAAGACGCGCCGGAAAGATCTGACTCGCCATACATAATGCCAGGGTAGGCGGCTCGTGCCCGACCATGCCTGACTGCCATCGGTGTAGCCTCCGGTCCTTCCCCTCCCCCATCCCGACCCTCCTCCACGGAGGCCACCCCGCCCACCTGCAGGTTCTGCGCCTGCACGCGCAGCGCGGCCGCCTCCTTCTTGCTGGTGCTCAGCTGGCCAGTCAGCTGACTGAGCTCGCCCTGCGCCTTCTGCCGCGCCTCCGCCTCGGCGGCGCTCTGGTTGGTCAGCTGCACCACCTTCTTCTTCAGCTTGACGGCCAGCGCCCGCAGCTGCGGCGAGCGAGACACGCCGTTGTGGTCGATGGACGTGTACCCAGCGCACGGCACCACGCGATATCGTGCGCCACGACTATGCAGCGAGCGCGAGTTGGCGTCGCTACGTCACAGTCGTGCTCGCCACACTGGGACTGGAAGCAGCCGGTGAAGCCAGGAGGTGACTAAAAACCCGACGAATCAAGCTCAGTCCCTGTGCTCTCAGAACAAGCAGACTCCAATCTCCGCCAGGAGCAGGTGCGGATCACTTCCCGACTTCCCGATGACGCCACGGTCCAACAACACTTGACAGGGGGTGTTGCGGTGGTGCCCCTGCACAGGTGTGACGTCACCAAGCCCCTCCCCGTCTCACCTTGTGGTAGCGTTCCTCGATGCTGTCCTCCACGTCGCGCATGCGCGACAGGTCGTCGGCCCGGCTGAGCGCTGTGCTGGTGCTCAGCGCCTCGCTCTGTGTCTCCGACTGGCGAGCACATGGCATGGGTTCAAATAGCGCCCGGCGCCCGGCACACACAGCTCGGGTTGAGACAGCGCCCGGCGCACACAGCTCGGGGTCAGACAGCGCCTAGCACACACAGCTCGGGTTCAGACAGCGCACGGAACACACAGTTCGGGTCCAGACAACGCCCGGCACACGCAGTTCGGGTTCAGACAGCGCCCTGCGCACACAGCTTGGGTTCAGACAGTGCCCGGCGCACACAGCTTGGGTTCAGACAACGCCCGGCACACACAGCTCGGCACACATGATACGGTTCACCAGACTTCAACAATGCTCCAGTGAGGTCAGGCGGGTTGGCATTTCCTCGGTAAAGAACCAGCAGAATTAATTTAACACCACGACACTTGTGAAAATGTTCCACTTCTTAGCATTCTGTGATACCAATTATTCAGTGATATATGCACACCATGCAGCGCACAATTCCAACATATAACAATAAAACCGAAAGCATCACTGTATATCCCCAGGTATGTATAACGGCCGCGCAGCGGTCGACATGGACGCATCACCATACATTCTCAGTACATACTGCACGGGTGCAAACGAGCCTACACATTGAGTTTATACCATAGTATGACCGGCCCAACCAGTACTCACCAGGTCGAGTCGGGAGCCGGTGCCTGACTCGTCGGCTTTGACTCGCAGCGAACCGCTCTCGGTGTCTTCGGCGCGCGGCGGCCGATTGGTCAGCTCTGCCACCCTCTCCCGCAGGGAGCCGCTCTCTCCCTCTGCCTTGGCCAGACGCGCCTGGACGGCCAACAGCTCCGGCTCCAGTTCCGCCACTCTGCCCCGCAGGGAACCGCTCTCTCCCTCTGCCTCGGCCAGGCGCGTCTGGACGGCCAACAGTTCCGGCTCCAGCTCCGCCACCCTCTCCCGCAGGGAGCCGCTCTCTCCCTCTGCCTCGGCCAGACGCGCCTGGACGGCCAACAACTCCGGCTCCAGTTCCGCCACTCTGCCCCGCAGGGAACCGCTCTCTCCCTCTGCCTCGGTCAGACGCGCCTGGACGGCCAACAGCTCCGGCTCCAGCTCTGCCACTCTGCCCCGCAGGGAACCGCTCTCTCCCTCTGCCTCGGTCAGACGCGTCTGGACGGCCAACAGCTCCAGCTCCAGCTCCGCCACTCTGCCCCGCAGGGAACCGCTCCCTTCCTCTGCCTCGGCTAGGCGCGTCTGGACGCCCAACAGCTCCGACTCCAGCTCCGCCACTCTCCCCCGCAAAGAGCCGCTCTCTCCCTCTGCCTCCACCAGGCATCTTTTAGTGTCCGCGAACTCCGATTCCATCCGCGCCAGCAGTTCCTTAAGGGCGTCGCGTTCCTCGAGAACCTCCGCCTCCCGCCGATCGACGGCAGCTTTCTGATCCCGCAGCTCAAGAAGCTTGGACTCGAGTGCGTGATTCGCGTCCTGGAGTTTCTCAATGCGGGACTGCAATGCATCGTTCGGTTTCTCTAGCTCTTGTGCTTGGACTTTACGAGTTTCATTCTCGTCTCGCACCACCGAATATTGTCTCTCCAGCGAGGAAACTTGGGCTTCGAGGTCCGCTTGTTTCACCTCCTTGGAGCGCATCTCCGCCTCAACCTCAGCGAGTCTCGACTGGAGGCGGTCCCGCTCCCCGCTAACCTCCTCCAGTTCGGTCTGGAGGGATTGAACACGAAGACGGAGCTCCTCCTCGCAGCGCTCCTGATCAGCGGGCCGGTTCAGCGGATCGCTGAGACTCGCGCACAGCCCCTCCGAGCCGTCTTGACGCGCATCAGCAACATCCTGGGCCTTCAGCTTGGCCTGCAGCGCCCGATTTTCCTCCTCAACTTGCTCCAGCCGGGTGCTGGCGGAGCTGTTGAGCTTCAGCGTATTCAGCTCCGACATCAGGCATCTGTTCTCGCGCTGCACGTCGTCCAGCTGGGCCAGCAGCACTCTGTTCTCGGTCTCCAGCTCCACCTGTCGCGCCTCCGGCGCGCCGCCGTGCTCCACACCTGCTGCGGCGTCAGTCGCCTCCGCGGCCGCACGCGGGGCCGGCTGGCAGACGGTCGCGACCCGCTGCACCTCCAACGGCTCCTCTCCCGTCACCGCTTCACCGGAACCATCCAGGTGAGTCCCTACAGTGACGTCACCTACGTCACCATCTTCTGCTTCCGCATCTAACCGCTTGCCCTCTTTGGACGCCTCCAGGGAATGTCCATGAATGCCGTTCTGTTCGCCATTCTCCATTGCTTTAATTTTAATATGTTCTGCTTGTTCTTCGAGCTCCTGTATCTTGAACTTGAGGGCCATGTTCTGCGCGTTTAAATCAGCCACTTTTGCGTCAGTTTCTTTCACTAGCTGCTCTCGATTATCGTTAAATGCATTGTTGTCTCTTTCCAAACCGTTTGCCTTTGCCTGAAGAACTCCAATCCGCTCCTCTTGGTCAGCTGATCTAGCTTTCAAGTCGGTGCAAAGCACTTCAAACTCATGCGCTTCCTTTTTGAGAGAGTCGTTCTGTTCGGTTAGCTCATTTACCTGAACTTCCAACTCACGTGCCTTCGTCTTGAACGCATCGTTCTGTTCGGTTAGCTCATTGGCTTGAACTTCCAACTCACGTGCCTTCGTCTTGAACGCATCGTTCTGTTCGGTTAGCTCACTGGCTTGAACTTCCAAGTCACGTGCCTTCGTCTTGAACGCATCGTTCTGTTCGGTTAGCTCATTTACTTGAACTTCCAACTCATGTGCCTTCGTTTTGAACGCATGGTTCTGCTCAATTAACTCACTAATTTGCGCTTCTAACCCATTCACCTTCTTTTCCATGGCATCACTGCGTGCTATTATTTCACTAATTTCCACCTTGTTGTTTTCTATAGTCCGATTCAGCGCAGAGACTTGTCCATCCAATTGGTCCCTCTCTGATGCAAGGTCATCTGCCCTTGTTCCAGCACTCTGCAGCTGCTCCAGTTTAAGATCCTTTTTCCTGCTCTCAATCTGCACACCATCGAGCGCCTCTCTCAGCGTCCCATTCTCTTTCTCCGCCGCATCTGTCATCTCCTTCAGACGGCCATTGTCCGCCTCCAGCGCGGACAGCGTCTCCTGGCGCTGTTCTGTCTCGCGCCGCGCCACCGCCAGCAGCTCCTCCAGCTGCGAGATGGCGCCGCCCCGCTCCTTCAACGTCTCGTTCATGGCGTTCATCTCCTCCAGCAGCTGGGCGCCGCGCTGCTGCAGCTCCAGCTTGTCCGTCTGCAGCGCCGCCAGCGCCAGCTCAGCGTCCGCCCGTCCCGCGGCGGCCGTCTCCAGCGCGGCCGTCAGCGCGGACAGACGGCCCGCCGCTGCCGTGAGCGTCCGCTGGCAGGCCGCCCGCTCCGCCTCGGCGTCGTACAGCGGCGCCGAGTCCACGGCACCGGGACTACCGGCGTCTCCGGGTCCGTCCGGTGGTCCGTCTGTTACGTCTCCGGTCGTGTCATCGCAGACACCTGGAGCCTTCTCGAGTGCCGGGGCGTCTTCTCCGCTACCGTCGGCGGCTGCGCTCGACGCGTCGACCTCCAGCGCCGTCAGCTGGCTAGCCAGCTGGCGCACGGCCTGGTCACGCTGCCGGAGCTCTGTCTCCAGGCGCCGCTCCAGCTCCGCGCGACCCTGGCGCACCTCCTCGAGGCCAGCGACCATCCGCTCCAGGGCGGCCTGGTGACCGCCGGCCTCGGCCGTCAGCCGCGCGTTGTCCTCCCGCAGCTGGCGCAACGACAGCTGCAGCTCCGCCTCGCGGCCCGCCTGCTCGTCTACGCGCGCCGCGCTCTCGGCGCTGGCCCGCTCCAGCGCCGCGCAGCGGGCCGCCTCCTCCTGCTGACCGGCGCCGAGTTCGGCCAGCCGCTCGCGCAGCGCGGCGCCGCCCTCGGCCTCCTCCTGGAGCTGGGTCGCCAGCCGCTCGGCGCGGGCCCGCTCCTGCTGCAGCTGCTCCCAGACGGCGCCCGGCGACAGACCGGCCGCCGCCGCCTCGCCTTCCTCCGGCCCGTCGGCGGCGGCCGCGGCCCGGTCCGCGTCCCGCTCGGGTGGTGGCTCCGTCTGGCAGGCGGCGGCCTGTGTGGCGTCGCCTCGCTCCGTCAGGGCGCGCAGCGCGGCCAGCTCCTCAACAGCCTCGCGCCAGCGCACCTTGAACGTCTCGGCCATCTGCTTGAACGGCAGCAGGTCCTCCTCGACGGCGGCGGCGCGCGCCACGAGCGTCGCCTCGGCGTCGCGCCGCTCGCGGTCGGCCTGCTCGAGGCGGGCGAGCAGCGCCTCGTTGTCAGCCTCGAGCCGGCGGCTGGCGCGCTCCAGCCCGGCCGCGGCCGTGTCCCGCTCGTCCAGCTCGGCCCGCAGCGTCCGGCGCTCGGCCGCCGCCTCCTCCAGCTGGCTCTGCAGCCGCGACAGCTGCGGCGCGGGGCGGTGGGTCAGGCCGGGTCACAGTACCGGCAGCAGGTCACCGGCTAACACGGACGCGACTGCTAGGCCAGAAAGCTAACAGATCCTGACACGTCGGAGAAAACAGACGGCAGGTCCCCGACCGCACGACCAGACCGAGTCGGAGACTGCACTGAACAGGACGGGAACGTCAGTGATCACACAGGAGGGAATACACCACAAGTTCCCGATCACAAGAACCAGGCCGAGTCAGAGACGGCGGGGATCAGAACAGGGACGTCAGTGATCACACAGGAGGGAATACATCACAGGTCCCGGCCACACGAACCAGGCCGAGTCAGAGACCGCAGGAATCAGGACAGAGACGTCAGTGACCACACATGAAGGGAACACATCCCGGTTCACGGCCACACACACCAGACCGAGTCGGAGACCGCACGGAACAGGACGGGAACGTCAGTGATCGCACAGGAGGGAATACGCCACAAGTTCCCGACCACACACACCAGGCCGAGTCAGAGACCGCGGGGATCAGGACAGGGACGCCACTGATCACCCCGCTCGGGGCAGATCGCGGGAAATATCCATCAGGCCACCCCGTGACAGGTCACCGACCGCACAGTGACAGGTCACCGACAGCGAGTGAGAGACAGGTCACGGACCATATGCACCAAGGCAGGTCAGAGACCACGCACGCCAGCGCGGGTCCGAGATCACAGATACTAGAGCACGACGGAGTAGACCTGTGTGAACAGATTCACAGCAGCTACAGAAAATAAGGTCACAGTGCCTGACCAGGAGCAAAGGCCAATCACAACAGCCTACAGTTCCATTGAGATAATGGCAATACCACCACGGAAAGTGACACACAATAGAGCACGGGAGTGCCACTGATATGCACATACCTGTTCATCAAGATCATTCTTTTCAGCTTTGAGTGTTTGCAAATTGGCGTCCTGAGACGACTCGTTTGATATCAACGCTTGTCTGAGGACCTCGGCTTGCTTTACGGCATCTGGAAACGAACGATAAAGATGTCTTATGCATGAAGTAAGATTTTCCACTATTTCTATTTGGTCGTGTTTTTAATGTCATGCAAGAAAAAGGGCGATGCGCTAATGTCGACAAGTGTCAAGTTAAATATGGTCACTTTCGCGCTCTTTTTGGTCGTAGTGCAACGAAATATAGTGTTGTCATGTTGACAGTACTACTGCCACATTCTACCCCACCTCGAGGCCCCTGTTAAGGCTTCAATTTCAAATGGTTATTGCAGCACAAAGAGAGCACCCCCAGATTTACCTGTAAAGGCAAAAAGGCAATGAGCCCTGGTTTTTCGGCACCGAAATATCACATGAAAAAGAACCGACCCTCTTCGTCTGGCCATGCCTCATAGATAGACAGGCGAGAGATCTCTTGGGTCCATTCTGATCTGAAATAGAGTTCCTAACTAAACATATTCAAAACTGCTAGTAAAAACCAGAGTGGGAACTGAATGTCCAATTTTACAACCCAGGAAGGAAAACATCCTGTGGCCGGGAAAATGTCCCTCGGCCTCATCAGTGGTTACACACAAGACAAATATTAAAAGCTTGAACATGATGCACAACACTGGAATCATGCTTGATCGTTTGAATCAATATGCATGCACCTGATTGCTTCGGAGTATGCCATAGCCAGGTGGCAACAGCCTCTTAAAAATCGCATTTGGTGGAATTGAATAGAAAGCAAACAACGGTGGACTTTGGTATGTGATCCCTTTCTCTCATGAATGACAATCGATTGACACTAGTTGCACTGGGTAAGGGGCATGTAAACCTACAGGCATTTCAAGACACCTCAGATCGGGTTGATGCCAAAGCGTGCTAGTCATGCTGTGCATTTTGCTGAAACAGCGCATCACCGCGTCCACCAATCGCAAAAGTTCGGCTGGGCCGGGCCTTCACATGTAATGCCATTCTTGGTTTGAATCCCAAACTGAAGTTGCTCAGCACCCATAAGATGTCAGAATAGCTGTGTAAAGTTGCTGTTTCCAGATTTTTACAGCACTCAACATGAATGCCTGATGCTATTTGGAGAAGCTACAGTTAGGTGCCTGTTCACATTTTACAAAGCATGTTTGGTTGCTTGCAAAAATACAAACATCATCCTCCTACATAGTGCAAAGGTCATGCAGAGGTAATTGAAAGCCCTTTCTAGTCACATCCCTAGATATCCCTTAAATAAAATTATAGAAATACAATGAACAAAAGAAGACCACCTAAATAATATGCCAAAGTAATAGCTAACCTGTTAAACAGTGCCCTCTATTCACCCCTACTTCCATAAGTCGATCTCTGCAGTAATGGGGCTTACCATCTTTTGCCACTTTAGCCTTGTGGGCAATAGAGAGCAGTGATCTGCATCTCTGGATGAGCTCTTCCCTTGTGAGTGCCTCGATCCTGGCCCTGGTGGTCGGCGTCGTCACCCCCGACGCAGGCAGGGAGTCACCGCAGTCCTACCATGGCGAGACCCATGTTGACATGGTGTCACCACACCAAACACTGACAGGATCCATTGGCTTTGCTTCCAAAATGGCCAAGAGACTGGACTTATAGTTTTGTTAGTAGACTGAACATTTGTAAAGATACCATCTGCCAGCCAATACAACCTGTTGGTTCCAGTGGCTCAGATGGTTAGTGTCTGCTTTAGGTTTACTCCACCATGGCATACAGGTTGCATGAGGCACTGGCTATCTTCTCCTGATTGAGACAGGCTGCCACCAGCTATGTTAAACATTGCATGATGTTGAAGGGCAGACAAATTGATGCACACCACAGCATGTTAACTTTGATGCCAGACATTCATCCAATCAGAAGCTTTGGACTGAACTTCAAAAACACAAACCGTTTTTTTAAAAATAAAAGTACTATTCAGCAGGTGCACCTACCACCTAACACTGATAAGCATTCACACTGCTCCAACCAGGTCCAGCAGCAGCCTTTAATGCCACTCACAGCTACTGTGATCAAACAATCATGGGAAGCATGGGATATTTGATCCGTTCATGTAGTAAGCATATAAGCAATCCTTTATTACAATTCCTCATGTACTTTCCAGAAAAAGGTGCTGTCAGAATACAGACAGGAGATTTTAGGGAACACAATATATCAAATGATACAGTTAACTTTCTTGAAGCAAAGATAAATGGTATCTGTGGGAGGCATGCAAATGTTCAAAGTAATGTGTCTATAGTACATACTTACACTCATAGATAAAGCCTGTTCTGTGAACTATGTGGTGCTGCGCATGAAATACATTATTTCATATTATTGCCGGCTGTGCTGCAACAAGAAAATAGGTCAGTAAGTCATGTTGGGTTAAATCAGCATATCAACTCTGTGATAGACCATTTCATGAGAAGCCACTTGTGGATCACATGTTGACATGGCGGAGGGGAGGGGGCAGTGGCATGGTTCCATCCAATACAGTGCAAAGGCACAATTCTCACTATGAAATCTTTGGTTCTTTATTACAGCACACACTAGATTTGCCATATGTTACCTTATGATGATTAGGAATTCAAAAGGCCACTAGGCCTGTCAATCACTATCCGAGTTCCCATTTAGGCAACCCAACAGTCTTAAATTAGGGATGCAGTTGGTGTGAGACATTGTGCATGATGTCACCCTAGTAAAAATTGAGCCTAGATTTAAAATGGTCCACTGAGGTTGATGATACATCTGCAGCATTTACACTAGATTTACATCACAGTAAAGACATTACCTTTCCCAAACACCAAACCTCAACTGACTTGCTCCATCTGTGGAGGAAATTCATACACCTACAAGTGCTAGTTAGCTGCTGCTTGGTTTTGATCTCACGAAAATCATAACCAAATACAGGTTACCACTTAATCTTGTTGGAAACATGTTTGCATATATATATATAAGTATATATATATATATATATATATATATATATATATATATATATAATATATATATATATATTTCAAAGGCAAAGCCTGTCAGTAGGTACCTTTCAGACAGTAATGATGTGCAATGAGGCAATGATCCATGTGTGCTGTATAAAGTCAGCTTGGCTTGCAAATATCAATACCACACAGTCAATCTCATTTATATTTTTGAAAAACAGAAGTGTAGTAACATAAACTATTACACAAGCACAAGACAGAAATAGGGGAAGCACTATAAATTGTAGCTGTTTACATTGTGGCTGGCATAGCACCAGAAAAAACCCAAAGATGGCCAGACTGAAAAAAATACACATTATGCCAAACATGTCAGGTGTGGCAACGACCTCCACACATGTTCAACACACGTAGATCATAATGCTGATCGTTCCATTTGGCTCAGCCAGTTGGAATCACCACCAGTTTCAGCACATAGAGAGCTTACATTCCAAGGTGTTTCAACAGTGTGCAGTACATTTCACACAAAAAAAGGCGTCAACATTTTCCACCCAAAAATGATTTGACAGTGCGGTACAATTTGGCTTGGTCAACGCTCGGCAACGCGAGCGCGACGTTCAACACACCGATGTCTCGTAAGCGTCCGGTTCATTGGATGGATCTCCTACCTACTGGCCATAAAATATTACATGCGCACGTCACGTACCATGCTATTCGTTTACCATCTTGCACGCGGTTGGCCTATCATCATCCTACGCACAATTCGGCCTTCCAAACAAATGACTGCAGGGACTGTTTGTTTTGTTTACGTGGAAATAACTGGTCGGCGCATAAAAGACATATCTACCGCGGTTGGTCTCTTCTGTGTTCGCTATTGGCAGCGGTTAACCGCATAATCAGGAGCCATGACGTCACAACAAGGTGTCTACACATTTTATGTGTGGTATAAACGTATTTTGCCTTACTACTCTGTATATGCTCACCTTATGCAGATGTGAGCACTATTACAATTTCGGAAACAGTTTGGCAAAAGGGTTATTACGGTTGACTGCGCATCAAGCCTCAATTAGCATAAGCATTACATATGCGGCTGATGCTCAGGTTTTCATGCGTTGGGTTCAAATGATTGTTTTTTGTGGGCATATAATAGTACCCCATGCAACGTAAAAAAAATGCCGCTTCAGCCACAGATTACGCTTAGTGGAGCATTGATTTCGTCACGATCTTATTATTAATATCAGCTTCGCCAGCGGTCCCTCACTTGATGACGCATAATTGATTTTTGTGACTATGCCAGGAGAAGCTGCCTAGTGCCTTTTATGTTTTACCCCAACGGCAACAGGCCGGCGTTGCCTTCTGCATTTTCTTGCTGTTCCGCGACAGCGCGCGGACGATGGTCGAGTGGCCCGAACCGTGTTACTTTATCCGATCCTCTCATCCTGTCTTTTTCATCCTGAATCCTCGCGACGCCCAGCTGATCTGGGGCAGGCTGCATGCATCAGCCATGAGTGGGCCGAGAGGCCTCCCAGGGGGGAACCCCGACCCAGGCCCAGCGCCCACCCCGGGGGTCCTTGCGCGGACTAAAGCTTGGCGGCTGTCCCCCCCCCCCCCCTTAGTCGCATGCAGTTCTGCTCCATCCTTATCCATTATCTTTCATTACATAGCCCTGAAATGACCATTTCTGGTCGAAAGGGCTCTAATCGAAACAATCAAGCAACCAAACGACGTTACCGTGGTGGCGAATATATATATACATGTGTGTGTGTGTGTGTTGTGTGTGTGTGTGTGTGTGTGTGTGTGTGTGTGTGTGTGTGTGTGTGTGTGTGTGTGTGTGTGTGTGTGTGCCATGCGTATTGCAGCGCTCTCGACAAGAAGTTAGCGTGTGTAGTAGTAATGCCTTGAGCGCTGCAAGCCTCCCGATACGTGAAATTCGTCCTGGAGTTGCAGCGCGTAATGTCAGTTATTTCAGTTATGGCATGTTACGCAGAATGTTAGCTAAGTTAGCTAAGTTTCTTGAGTTTTCTCACTTCATTCTTAGGCGCCATCTCCCACGCTGGCCGTCGACGCAGCTAGGAGTACTCGCTCCTCATTTTCAGCGATATCGTTATGCTCACCCGACGGATTTTTGACAGACACCAAACGGCAATCACGAGATTCCCAAAGCCCAACTTGCATCAAGGCAACAAACGCCGTGACTTACTCAACAATTGGGTGAAGTTCCTGCATGGTTTTTGAAGTTATGTGCTTGTTTGTGATGTTGTGTAATGCATACTGTTTTGAACTCGCTACGAACGTCAGTCAGCGAGGTAACAGGACCACTTCGTCGGATTAACGACGTTGATGAATATATCGCTTTGGTCGTTAAGTTAGCTGTGCGTTTAGCAAACGGTAGGGGGCGGGATTCGACCGTCTTATTTGCCTCCCGCGTTGATCCTGTTATTGGGCTTTGCTACGCGCCCAGCCGCTCAGTCTGCCCGGCGTCGCCCGCCTTTCATTCTAGCACGAAGGGCGGCCACGGCACGGCAGGCCCAAATAGTCTGGAGATACTGACTGTACTCAGCAAAACGACCTCACAAAAGAAAGTTCCTTGGGAGTAATACGGCTACCGGCAATAATCATGTTTGCTTGAATTAATTATGCGTGCCATTGTTGGTGGTGGCCGTTGGCTTATTGGCCCGCTGCACTGTATGGATTCGCAGGTAATTACCATTGCGGCCATTCCCTTACATGGACCAACTATCTGGGGCGACTGCACATGGGGGCAAAACATGGGCTCGCTGGCATTGCTTTTACAAAACATATTTTTTCGTCCTAACATGGGCTTCACACAGTCTGCTCAGAGGATCAGTCTGCGATGATCAGACCTCTCTCAATTATGAGCGGAACCGTGCAGTCGCTACACCACGTATTCCTTGGAATTTGTCTCCAGTAAATAGAAACCACCTGGTGCAGGGCTCACCGCAGTACCACCACGTAGCCCCCACCCTCTCTCGTCACTGAATAATGCCGGGATACCTCATCGGCACCCCGGAATCCTTCTCGGCTCGTAATATTTAGTCGCCGGAGTCTCCCATCGGCCCAAAATCCTCAGTCGCTGGAATCCCTCATCGGCACGCCGGCATCTCCCATCGGCTCGTAGTGAACCTCGCGTTCTGGTGGAGTCTATGGCATTATTCTAACAACGGTATTTTTTTGATTTTTCTAACAACAGTACCATTACCATTCACGGAATTCACTGCCGGTGCTAAGGGTCAGTTACTTATGGTTGTCTTATCGAACCCACTTCTGTGGCTACGTGTCCAATTCACCAACAGAATTAGCAACCAACTTTTCCGACAGCCCAACGCACTTTTTGGACCCCCACATTTTGAGAGGCGCGAGAAGGCAGCTGAAAAACGAATTTCGCGTTCTGCGAGTCCCAAGTCGATCAACGGTACTCCACAGGTGCTACTGCCACTTCACCTAGTGGCCAGCGACGTGCAAAAGCGCGTCCCACCTCACGTATGAGCCGTCGGGAGATCGACCTACAGCCAACTGCCTGATTTCTGTAAGGAGGGGAACCTTTCAACCCACGGCTAGGACAACTGCCTACGTCCCGCTTAATACGTTCTCCGTCGCTGCCCGGGGGAGTCATAACGCTAGGCGTCTGTGACGCATTTGGCCCGTGGTGACAAAAGTCATTTCACTGCACTCGTAGACAATTCACAGCCGCCACAATCTGTACGCAGCATATGAGCTACGCAAGATAGTAATATTAACGTCAAAAGTATGGACCTGACACGACGCGTCCTGCCTCATAGCACAAAATTCAGGCCACACATAATTCACTGATCTGCTATTTTCCAACAAACTTCATTGAAACGCATAGACGAATGCCAGGCAGGGGTCAGAATACCATTTAACGATACACATTAGCGACATACTTGCATATGCGATATGCTAATTACTACGATACGATGCAAGCACGAAAGGAGTGTACGACCTATAACGTATTAGAAATAATGTGCGAGTACGCAAGCTCATCATTCCTACAGAACTTTCCTTTTTAAGGTGTGTTAATGCAACGCAAGGTAATGGAACATGAAGGGGCCGGGATCTCAAAGACTCGCTTAAGGGTCGGCGATTCCTCCTCCGGGCTTACATTTTGCAGAGGTGTGGGCGCCGAGTGACAGGCCGATATGGTCTCCCATCACCGCGTCCGTCTCAGTGTCCCTCCGACAGCCGACTGCTGCTGCTACGGTACTGTCTGAACGTCCCCACACTCCGACGGGGTCTTTAAAGGGCCGCCCTCTGTTGATCGTCCGGGCGCGCATGTCTGGAACGAGCGCTTGGGCCAAACGTAACAAACAAAACCGTACTCGCACCTTGGAAAAAGCAGCATCTGTCACGCGGAGAACAGATATGCCCCACATTACGGACGCACTGGCCCCCTATTAAACGATCTGAACTCCATCCGTAAGGAATACTTAGCAAATCCAACTGCAGCAAAGCCAAACACAGGTACTGGGCTTCACACAGTCGTACAGTCATTCAGTCAGTATGCCCTAAAGGGCCGCCCAAATCGCGTCGTACGTTATAGCCCTTGTCCAATATTCCGCACCCCCTCCCCTGGTTACGCACTGGTTACCTTCGACGAACCGCCTCCCCCTGGTAACGCCGTATCAGGCGTAACATCCCCAAAATGGGTCCATCTGGCGCCTAACTGAGCTAAGAATACGATACAAATAAGGGATTCTTTCCTCTTCATGGGGAAAAAATTCACGGTGCCCGGAATTTAGGTTTTAAATCGTTAATACCTAGCGTTTTAGCACTAGCATTATCCACAACCACATCACCTGAGCGTAAACTTCGAAAATCCCCTCCCATCCCCTGCCATGTTTTCGCTACGATCTTTCAACACTCGCCATCTCCCCCATGCGTGACGTAATGTACGGACGGCCGCCAAGGTACATCATTTAAAGATTCGAAACCCAAATAAGGTGGTACTTTATAGTACACCGTAACATGCGTGGGGATGGGGCTGTGCTGGCGCAGCTTTCACCTGTGCACAGGTGGCGCCACAGCTGTCGCGCAATTGCAGGGGTGACGTCCGCCGTTCTCCTCAACCCCGGACAGCGAACGACCCCCGCCGCCTCAACCAGCCAATGCAGCCGAATAGCCACCAGCGGATGACGTCACCGACCTGCCAACTCGTCCGCCATGTTCTCGTCCACACGACGACCTTGGATCGGCCGGGGAAAGTCGGCGGCGTATCGCGGGATGGGTGCCTGCCGTTCCCGGCAGGCGATCCCCGGCCCGGTACCAGTCCAAGCACCTCGCTGCTTCGCTACGTATCACGGCTAACGGCGCCAGAGCCTGGGCTCTCGCGTTAAAAAGTTCCGTGAGATTCCAGGACAAAGATGATCTATCAGATCGCAGACAAAGCAACACGACTGACGGGCTTCGGCACACTCGTAGGTGATGCCCCACGTATATTTACACGCGGTCACTGGCGCAAACACGGCGACTTCGATGATATAATTCACAAGGGTGAGACGACTGCGGACCGAGATGTCGTCCAGCATTCATTCCCGTCAAAGCAAGCATAGGGCTCATCCGGAACACTGTCACGAGAACCGCCTCCCAAGCTACGACGCAGTCAATGACGAAACGTGCCCCAGTGACGAAGCTTTTCAAACAACCCTACATCCCTGCCACTCCGAGGATATCCCACAGGATCACGTGGCCACTCTTCTACGGCACGTCTCACAAAAAGTACTCAGACAGTCAAAACTAGCACGCGTGTTTTAAAATGTCCGGCACGAATGTGTAGCTTTCCTAACAAGCCGCATTTTGAGCAATCGTTGCCAATTCACGGCCAAAAAACTCCCACCAGTCTTGCGGTCTGTGACATCACAACATTGAAGCTGAAGTCAGAACCGAACGCACCTCTCCGCGACGCCCCACCCCAAGTCTAGACCTCCCGCTTGACGACCGGCCGGATCACCATGTCCTGGAACAGCAGGCCCAGGTCGATGTGGGAGTAGTTGCTGAGCCGGAGCGCGGCGTCCACTTCGGCTTGCAGCGTGCCGTAGGCCGCCTCCAGGGCCGCGAAGCCAGCCGCGCGCCGCGCCGTCTCTGTGGTGAGAGCAGGACCGCGTGAGAACGGGACCGCGCGAGGGACCGCCAGCGAGCGGCATCTGCGGTCAGCAGCGCCACGGACACGATCCGAGCGGGCTGGCACGTGATCTTACGGTGAGCGAACTGTGTCCGAAGCGCGGACATCAGACGCCAGGTCTTCTGCTCACGGCGCCACCACACAGGCGCGCGTGGCGCTCGGTCGTCATTGTCAGAATGAGAAAGATGCACACGCAGAGACACGTAGCGAGACAAAAAGGCTTTCACACACGGGACGCGTCTCATGGGATAGGAGCTACCATGGGCAACTCGCGCTATGCGTGATAGTCGCTGGCACATCACAGGGGTGGTCGTGCTAACAGACGCAATTCTCACTTGGAGCCTGCAGACAGATCGAATGCGCTGGAGACATGCGGTCCGTCACAAGGGCACGTTCAACACTGGACGACATCCGTTACTTTACCAGGACTGGACTATACACTCTAAAAACAGCAGCCCTCTCCTGATATCGTTGGATATTCAGTGGTGAAATTGGAGACGTGCGGCAGGCGAACTTGGAAAGCTGCTCAGTGGGGAGCCTTTGCTGTTGGACAGCGCGCAGAAGAATGCTCCGTAAACGATCGATGCCGATGCTCAAATGTTAACTCCACACAAAGCGATATGAGTCGATCTGTTCTAGCCCGACTTACAGCTGCGTCATCAACCGGCGGACACTCTTCCGGCCTCTGCAGAAACAACGCACGAGCTGAGACTGTAACCTCCGGTAGGTTATCGAGGAAATGACCTCTCTGGCAACGCAGCCTCGCTCGTGCGTGGTCAGGCACTGACGCCTGAATACACGGCGAGAGCGCATGCGAAACGCTACTCACGCTTCTGTTTGACGTCGAGATCATCCAAGGCCTTCTTGAGGTCGAACATGTGCTGGTAGAAGCACAGCTGATTATACAGGGTTCGGTCGTCATACTGGGGATGCAGAAAGCGTACGCGTCAGCGAAAACCTCGCGGAAATATCAGCGTCCTGAGCTCGTGGGCGAGTCAGGACTTCAGGACAATCAGGCGAGGTCTGACAGTGGGGGCGAGCACAAGGTAACAATGACACATCGTGAGATTGTAAGCAGGAGTTTCCAGTGCACACCCACGAGAGAATAAATGACGCAATGCTAGTAATCCAGAGCTGAGCGCCCCTCCCTGGACACACTTCGGGACGGACCACGCCACAATGTACACGGGAACGAGGTGCCCCCCCCCCCCCCCCGCCCCCACACACACGGCGCGCCCGGCCCACGGACTCACCTTCGGTATGAGCACCGCCTTGTGACACAGCTCACAAACGGGGAAGCCCCGCTCGAACGCGAACGGTATGCGGGTGGTCTCGTGCGGGCAGCCGGGATCCTCGCAGTAAAGCACCCCCTGTCAACAGGCCGCTGTGGTCGGGTGGCTGACACGGGACGCGGCAGAAGTCTGCTGCGACCGAACGACACCGCGTTTAACAACCCTTAGGGTCGTTGAACACAGTGCCGTTCGCTTATAGTTAGTGAGAGTCGAACAGGGTGCTCAACGACCCTAAGGGTCGTTGAGCAGTGTCGGTCGATTTAGCACATATGGACAACGCGATGACCAGACTCAGGTTCTTATAAGTGACTATGGTGACGTAAGTGATGTAGGAAATACGGCCTTGGTGCTATCCAGATACTGGGAACGAGCAGTTGTACTGCCCCAAGTTGAACACAGCTAGCTCAGTGATGTTGTGCGTGCAGCTTACAAGAACCGCAGACAAAGCAAAGCCTGCCACATTTCAGTGCTGACAAAGATGTACAGGACCTCCCCTGCAACGCCGACACCAAGGTCATCGCACTTGGGACGAAGCTCCCTCCCTGTCAGACCCCGTCGCTCGACGGTCCGGCGGGCCCGCCGGCCGGACCGCGGCGCCGGCCGGGCCGCAGCGCCGCCCCGCCCGCAGCCTGACCTGCAGGTAACGATGTATGGCAGACCGGATGTCCATGCGCAGCTTGTTGACGATAAGCGGCAGGTACTGCACGGGCACGGCGTCGCATGCGGCGTTCTCGCAGCGCGCCAGGCGCAGTTCCTGCCCGCCCTCTATGAACACGCCGGCGAACTTCTGCTCCTGCTGGCAACCGACACAGCGCACCAGGAGCGGCGCGCAGGCGGCGTACCGCTGCGCCTCCGAGAGGCCAGCCAGCGCGCGCTGCGCCTCGTCGCCGTCCTCCTGGCGCGCCACGTGCTGTCGGAACTTGCTCGGGTCCAGTCCTGTAACGAGCCGGAGTTATCAGCCACCCGGGCGACGCGTCAGCCGGAGCAGCGGCGGCTGGCCGCCTTCACAAAACCGCCCAATTGCTTGGGATCACGTTTGTGGAACCTTGCACCGATTCATGCGGACGCCGATTTCGCCGTGGCAGAAGAACATCACGACGTCTCGCAAGACATCAGAAAGCAATGGTATGAACGAGGCGCCCACCTAGCTCGCTTCCACCCTGTGTTCAGTTAGGAACAACATGGCTGCTCTCATTAACTACCCCATCTATGGGCGCCCTATGACCAACGCAGTCGGCGCGCGTCAAGACCTGATCACCCTCATCAGAACTGCCACATTGCTGCAGTGGTCCGCCACTTGCACGTCTCGTCAGAGCGCCGCGCCCGCTCCCGCTCCCGCTCTCGCTCTCTCCGTCACCGGCCGCTCCGCCGTCGCGCGCCGCCCTGCCCGCACGCACTCACCGAGCGCCTGCGCGAGCCGGGCGGCGTCGGTGCCCTCGAGCGGCTCCACCAGCCGGCTGACGACGGGGTGCACCTGGCCGGCCAAGTAGTACTCGGTGTCGACGGGCAGTGCGCCGCCGCCGGTCGCCACCTCCTCCAGCGCGTAGGCGCGCTGCATCGGCTCCAGACCGCTGCCGTCCTGCCAGGCGCGGGGGGAGGGGGCGGGGGAGGGTAAGCCGCCGGGTCGAGGACGCGTCACCGTCCCGGCCTGAGGGCGTGACTGCACACTTGGTCAAAGAACACGCTGCCGGATAGTCAGCGTGAACCTGGTCCCAGCCCAAACGTCATCAGCACACCTGCCCGCATCCCGATAATGCCTCAGCGCCTCGCGCAGGCGCCGACGAGGGCCCGTTTTTGTGCGAGTCGAGCCCCCTGCTGCGAAACCACATCTGATCTGTACTTCCCCCTGCTGTACCCTCCAGGCACCAGATCACATGGTGCCAATTGGGGGGGGGGGGGGGGGCGCCAACCACGCGGCGCACAGCCGTCTGAATCGTACCACAGCGCTCCGAGCGCGGCCCGCCCGGCCCCGCGGAGCCTCGGGCGGCAGGAGGCCCCGGCTCCGCAGAGCCTCGGGCAGCACAGGGCCGCCCGGCCGCGGCCCCACCTTGCAGATGATGTACTGGACCGTGTCACCACGCCGCAGCTTCTTGCCGCCGCGCGAGTTCACGCGCAGCGCCACGTTAACGTGCGCCTGGCCCTTCTTGTCGGCGTACTCTTCCGGGTTCTTCTTCAGCTGGGGGCGGGGCGGGGTCGGCAGACGGGGGAGGCGAGGGAAGGCGGAGCGTTGGGCGGGGCGGAGTCATCAGGCGGTGGAGGCGGGGGAAGGCGGAGCGTTGGGCGGGGCGGAGTCGTCAGACGGTGGAGGCGAGGGAAGGCGGAGCGTTGGGGGGGCGGGGTCGTCAGTGGACAGGCGGGGAAGGCGGGGCGGGGGGGTTGGCGGGGCGGGTCGTCAGACGGTGGAGGCGAGGGAAGGCGGAGCGTTGGGCGGGGCGGAGTCGTCAGCGGTGGAGGCGAGGGAAGGCGGAGGTTGGGGGCGGGCGGAGTCGTCGGACGGTGGAGGCAGGGAAGGCGGAGCGGAGCGTGGGCGGGGCGGAGTCCTCAGACGGTGGAGGCGGGGAAGGCGGAGCGTTGGCGGGGCGGAGTCGTCACGGTGGAGGCGAGGGAAGGCGGAGCGTTGGGCGGGGCGGAGTCGTCAGACGGTGGAGGCGAGGGAAGGCGGAGCGTTGGGCGGGGCGGGGTCGTCAGACGGTGGAGGCGAGGGAAAGCGGGCGTTGGGCGGGGCAGGGTCGTCAGGCGGTGGAGGCGGGGGAAGGCGGGGCGCGGGGCGAGAGATGAGCTCCGCTGGCGACGGCACAGCACGGATGTGCCGCACTGCCTCCAGACCAGATCAGACCCGGGCTACAGAAGGACTATCATACAACGTCCACGGCAAGCAGCGCTGGCGGATAGGCAGGAAAGAAAGTCCAGTGAACGAGTGCTGGCTTTACATAACAAATGCAACTACGGCCGGCATTTTGTCACGTGTTTTTATTCCGTATTGCTGCTTTTACGTTGGCAATGATTTCGGATAAAATCGGGGCTTTCAAACACAACTCCTAAAGTTCAAAATCCTGCGCCGGCTGGTGCACGCGTCGCCCTACTCCTACATTCGGACCACAACGTCCCAACCGGCAAAATTCGTCCCAAACAATCACGCCAAGGTCATCGTGCACAGCCCGGTCCCGGCCAGCGCCTGACGGCGTCGAGGGTGCGGTCCGGCGGCTGACCTCCTTGGTAATAGCCAGGTCCGCCAGAGGCACGTCGCCCTGCTCCAGGCGCGCCCGCACCGCCTCCAGGTGAGCATGGATCCGCTCCAGCTTCTCGTCGTGCTCCAGCGCCGAGAAGATCTGGTCGATCACGTACCTGGGCACGCGTCGGGGAGGGGGAGGGGCTGGCGTCACTGGCCGGGCTCGAAGCACGGGCAACACACTGGCGGCCCACAGGCACGGGGCGAGGGGGGGGGGGGGGGACGGGGACGGCGTGCGTTCTACGTCGGTGTGAATTATTCTCCGCATGCCCATGGAGGAATGATATGCGGATATCGCACGCATAAACGTAACATGGTGACGTAACACAGGACAGTCAGGCTAAACCGAAACGAATGAACGAAGACGAGACAGCCGGGCGCAGCCATGAAACGAAGCCGTCCTGAGACTATCAACGTGCGGCATACACAGACAATGGAGCGTCAGCACCATGTGGCATAGTACGCAGGGCACGGCGTGTCTCCATTCCTTCCCCGGCCGGAGTCGGAGGGGCGGAAGGGGCTCACATGCCGCAGCTGGCCGAAATCTTGCTCCAGTCCCGGCGCACAATGTCCAGGCCCTTCAGCTCGCGTGTGTACTGGATGACACCGTCAGGGCCGCGGCTAGCCGCCACCGCCGCGTACTTCTTCTTCTTCAGCAGCAGCATGTAACGGTACAGGCCGTCCACGTCCAGCTCCAGCAGCTTGTACAGCTTGTTGACCTCACGTTTGATCTGAAGGCGCGGGCGGAGGTGTCCAACGGAAATTCACACGGCTGAATATGGCCTCGGACATTCGTGGCTCGAGCTTGGGAATGGATAATCCTCCAACCGGCTAGACACAGATCGGAGGTCGTGATCGATCTCCGTAAGGTGAATGTTATGTCCGCTAAAGCATAAAACGATTATGTATCACAGTTAATAAAAGTGTACAACATAAGCAGGCGTGGTTCTGTGAAACATCGCAAGCTGTCACCGGGAACTCGCCAAACTCTCTAGTTTGACTTGAATTTCAGCATCTTAAGCGCCACCATCGGAGACAACCCATGCAAACCCCATCCATGTCTCCTTCATCCGTCATGCAGCCGTCCACCCGGCCGCGCTCCAGCCGCATCCCCCCCCCGCCCCCTCCCCCTGCCTCGCCCCGTACCTCTTTGCCGAGCTCCATGACCTGGTCAAAGTTGAGCTGGCGCGAGTTGATCATGATGGAGTCGGTGTCGCCGTACACCACCTCCAGGTCCATGCGCTCCACCAGCGACTTGGTCTGCAGCAGGATGTCGCGGCCCTTGGCTGCGGCCGGAGAGGAGGGGGCCGAGTCAGACGGGCCACCCCGGACGGCCCTTGGCTGCGGCCGGAGAGGGAGGGGGCTCAGTCAGACGGCCATCCCGGACAGCCCTTGGCTGCGGCCGGATGGGGAGGGAGCTCAGTCAGACGGGCCACCCCGGGCAGCCTCTGGCTGCGGCCGGAGGAGGAGGGGGCCGAGCCAGACGGGCCACCCCGGACGGCCCTTGGCTGCGGCCGGAGGAGGAAGGAGCTCAGTCAGACGGGCCACCCCGGACGGTTCTTGGCTGCGGCCGGAGGAGGAGGAGGGAGCTCAGTCAGACGGGCCACCCCGGACGGCCCTTGGCTGCGGCCGGAGGGGGAGGAGGGAGCTCAGTCAGACGGCCACCCTGGACGGTCCTTGGCTGCGGCCGGAGGAGGAGGGAGCTTAGTCAGACGCACTACCCCGGACGGCCCTTGGCTGCGGCCGGAGGAGGAGGGAGCTCAGTCAGACGACCACCCCGGACGGCCCTTGGCTGCGGCCGGAGGAGGAGGGAGCTTAGTCAGACGCACCACCCCGGACGGCCCCTGGCTGCGGCCGGAGGAGGAGGGAGCTCAGTCAGACGGCCACCCCGGGCAGCCCTTGGTTGCGGCCGGAGGGGGAGGAGGGAGCTCAGTCAGACGGGCCACCCCGGGCAGCCCTTGGCTGCGGCCGGAGGAGGAGGAAGGAGCTCAGTCAGACGGCCACCCCGGACGGTCCTTGGCTGCGGCCGGAGGAGGAGGGAGCTTAGTCAGACGCACCACCCCGGACGGCCCTTGGCTGCGGCCGGAGGAGGAGGGAGCTTAGTCAGACGCACCACCCCGGACGGCCCTTGGCTGCGGCCGGAGGAGGAGGAGGGAGCTCAGTCAGACGGGCCACCCCGGACGGCCCTTGGCTGCGGCCGGAGGAGGAGGAGGGAGCTCAGTCAGACAGGCCACCCCGGACGGCCCTTGGCTGCGGCCGGATGGGGAGGGAGCTCAGTCAGACGAGCCACCCCGGGCAGCCCTTGGCTGCGGCCGGAGGAGGAGGAAGGGGCTCAGTCAGACGGCTACCCCGGGCAGCCCTTGGCTGCGGCCGGAGGGGGAGGAGGGAGCTCAGTCAGACGGCTACCCCGGGTAGCCCTTGGCTGCGGCCGGAGGAGGAGGAGGGAGCTCAGTCAGACGCACCACCCCAGGTGAGATGCGTGGCGATCAGGGCCGTGCTGACGAGTCGGTGTTGAGGGAGCGGGTGCGAGCTGTATTTGCGCGGGTGTAAATATGGCACTGAACGCCCTTAACGATAGAGCATGGTCTAGCAGCCCGGGACGGTATTGGTGTCCAACACACATCCATCCGCCCAGCAGCACAAGACGACCGTGAACGGCCTTATGAACTAATACCAGGACGCGTGACAGCGCAAAGTTGCGCCACTCGTCCTGTATGGCCCACGTGCCGACAGCCCGTACCGAGCACATCCCCCCCCCCCTCCCCGCGCCCCGTGGCAGCCTGTAACCCCCGGCAGGCGCACTCCCCCACCCCAATCGCCGCCGACCTGTGATGAGCGCCGCCAGATGTTTGGCGTAGAAGCGGGACGACTCGAAGCCGAGGCAGCCGTACATGCTGTTGGCCGTCAGCTTCAGCGCCTTCTGTCGCACGTCCAGCTGGCGGCGGCGACGACGGCGAGGTCAGGGACAGGCACGAGCTGAGCACCACACGGCGACGGCGGGGTCAAGGACAGGCACGAGCTGAGCACCACACGGCGACGGTGGGGTCAGGGACAGGCACGAGCTGAGCACCACACGGCGACGGCGAGGTCAGGGACAGGCACGAGCTGAGCACCACACGGCGACGGCGAGGTCAGGAACAGACATGACCTGAGCACCACACGGCGACGGTGGGGTCAAGGACATGCACGAGCTGAGCACCACACGACGACGGCGGGGTCAGGGACAGGCACGAGCTGAGCACCACACGACGACGGCGGGGTCAGGGACAGGCACGAGCTGAGCACCACACGGCGACGGTGGGGTCAGGGACAGGCACGAGCTGAGCACCACACGGCGACGGTGGGGTCAAGGACATGCACGAGCTGAGCACCACACGACGACGGCGGGGTCAGGGACAGGCACGAGCTGAGCACCACACGGCGACGGTGGGGTCAAGGACATGCACGAGCTGAGCACCACACGGCGACGGCGGGGTCAAGGACATGCACGAGCTGAGCACCACACGGCGACGGCGGGGTCAAGGACATGCACGAGCTGAGCACCACACGACGACGGCGGGGTCAGGAACAGACATGACCTGAGCACCACACGGCGACGGTGGGGCCAAGGACATGCACGAGCTGAGCACCACACGGCGACGGCGGGGTCAAGGACATGCACGAGCTGAGCACCACACGACGACGGCGGGGTCAGGGACAGGCACGAGCTGAGCACCACACGACGACTGCGGAGGTCAGGGACAGGCACGAGCGTGAGCACCCACGGCGACGGTGGGGTCAGGGACAGGCACGAGCTGAGCACCACACGGCGACGGTGGGGTCAAGGACATGCACGAGCTGAGCACACACGGCGACGGCGGGGTCAGGGACAGGCACGAGCTGAGCACCACACGGCGACGGCGGGGTCAGGACAGGCAGAGCTGAGCACCACACGGCGACGGTGGGGTCAAGGACAGGCACGAGCTGAGCACCACACGGCGACGGCGGGGTCAGGACGGCATGAGCTGAGCACCACAGGCGACGGGGGTCAAGGACAGCATGAGCTGAGCACCACACGGCACGGCGGGGTCAGGACAGGCACGAGCTGAGCACCACACGGCGACGGTGGGGTCAGGACAGCACGAGCTGAGCACCACACGGCGACGGTGGGGTCGGACAGGCATGAGCTGAGCACCACACGGCGACGGTGGGGTCAGGACAGGCATGAGCTGAGCACCACACGGCGACGGTGGGGCCAAGGACATGCACGAGCTGAGCACCACACGGCGACCGCGCTGGTTCGTCGCTAACCCAGTGAGCCGACCGCAGTCATTCGGCCAGCTGGCAAAGCTCCTGTCTGATGGCGAGTACAACTGCATAAACTCTAACCATCCGGGGGGTGAGCCAGCTGTAATCTCACCACATCAGCGCGAAGTGAGTGTCTCAGGCGAGCCGTCCACTGTCACTGTCGGGTCCCCGCTGTGATCGCGCGCGCGCGCTGCGCGCGCCACCGTACACCGAACGTTTCGCTGCATACCTGGAGCGTGTCCTCGGGGTTGGTCTTGGGGTCCTTCATCAGCTTCTTGACCTCGCGCCGCCGCTCCACCAGCTTCTTGATCTCCAGCGGCAGCACGCCCGTCTCCAGGTCGTCGGCCGGCATGTCCAGCGCCACCTCGTCCCCCTCCTGAGGACGCGGCAGCGTGCACTACAGCGGGACTCCGTGGAGGTCTGTCCTGGACCGCAACGGCGTCGCGGGATGGAGGCCGCAGCCTACGAGGTCATATGGTGTCCGGCATACAGCGACTGCAGACCACTTCCCAGGACCTGACTCCAGACGGCGGTAACTGTGCAACAGCTGGGCACGTCCTCGCCCGTTCGAACATAGTGTTCACATAGACTTACATGACACCAGAGGGCGGGCATATTTTCCGAAATAAAATACCGCGTAGTCTCATCACGAGCTACGCGAAAGCCCTGGGCGAAACACCGTGCCAGAGGTACCGCGGAGCCTGCGGAACCCCAGCGTTTCAGTCAGCACCAACCTCGTGCTGCGCGGCCGGCAGCCGCGGCAGCGTGGTGAAGCAGATGTTGTACTCCTGGATGATGCTGGGGTAGAGCGAGTTGAAGTCCATGAGCAGGATGTAGCGGTCGTAGAAGCCCTTCTTGGGGTCGAGCACCAGCCCGCCGCCGTACTTGGGCTTCCGGCGCGCCCTCGGGTCAGCCGCCGCCTCCGCCGGCTCCTCATCGCCGCCCGGCTCGGGCGCCCGCGGGAACTGCGGCACGTGGCGGACAGCTGAGCGCGGGGCGGCCACGGTCGCCCCACGGCAGCGGGCTGAGCACGCTGGGCGGCGGCCCGTGTCGACTCCTCGCGAAGCGGTGCATCTCGGGCCGATCACTGGTGACATTTTCCGCGGCCAGACTGATAAGGCGAGTAGCTAACAGATCGCACACTTTTAAAAAAGTTTTTTCGCAGATAAGTTATTTTTTGCCGATCGCAACACTCAGCAGCCCCAGCCACCCACCTTCTTCTTGCCCCACTGTTTGTCGGGCACGATGTAGCCCCGCTCGGTGAAGGCATGAAGCAGCAGGAACTCGTTGCGCTCCGCCCGGCCGCCGAGCAAAGTCCGTGACATCAGGTTACCGGCCAGACGCGTGATCTGACGGTTACCAGACGAGAGCACGTCAGTGATTACCGGCCAGACGTGTGATATGACGGTCACCAGACGAGGGAAGGTCAGTGGTTACCGGCCAGACGTGCGATCTGAGGGTCACCGGACGAGAGCAGGTCAGTGGTTACCGGCCAGACGCGTGATCTGACGGTCACCAGACGGGGGAAGGTCGGTAAAAGGTGGCCAGCGCGATGCCGCACAACTAAGACCGCGAGCCGAACACGGTGATGTTACGAGGGCTCGGCGACCATCGCCACTGCGGCTGGATTCGTCGCGACGTTGGTCAGCTCGCGTATTGCCATAATTCAATAAGCTACCGGCGGCAAAATGCCGGCACGTCTTGTCTTTCCGTGGCGCCTGACTGTTCTGATCCTAACAGGGCGAAGACGCGGAGACGCATGGTGCTTGCTTGCAACATCACACCCTGCCGAGCTCACTCAGACAACCAACCCACACGCGTCGACGGCGAGTCCCTCCCGCACAAACAGCAGCTGACCGCGAGCTCGCGTCGTGAGGTCCCACCTGCAGCGCCAGCGGCAGGGCGTTGAGCTCTGCCAGCACGCGGCCGGCGTTGTGCGCCTCCTGCATGGTCAGCGTCACCAGCTGCAGGATGGAGCGCGACGCCGAGAACATGCCGGCCACGCGCTCCTGAGACACCTCCACGATCTCGGCGGGCGGCAGACGCAGCACCTGGCGGCGGGAGAGGGCGTCACAAGGCGAGGGAGAGGGCAGGATCGGGTGGGCTGACAACAGGCACAAGTCAGCCCATATCGGAGGCGGCGAACCAAACGGAGCAACTGGCAGACGGGGTAGTGGAGCCATCCATACAACCGGTCGGACGTAGCGGATGCAGCGGGGGGGGGGGGGGGGGGGGGAGGGGAGGGGGCGACAACAGCACTTTGTGTTGACGGTGGCTTGATGACCGGCCTACCTCCGCTCGGCGACTGGCAGTGCGGAAAACCAGGAGGACTGGCCAGAGGACATTTCATAAGCGCAACTTCCAAAGCAATACCTGGCCATACAACCCGGCTACGAAATGCACGTCTAAACGTCTATCACGCATACACGTGAGAACACCAGCCAAGTCAATGGCACCATTTGATCTGGGCACGGTGCCGGCTGCGGCCCCGCCACCCCGTGCCTCACGTACGGTGCGGCACAGCTCCGGCAGGTCATAGCTCTTCTGGCGCGTCAGCTCCTTGGCCGAGAGGAAGGTGTCGCACAGCAGCCGGCCGCACAGCGCACTCCGGCGCACCGCGTCGTCCGAGAATTTCTGCCGGACACGGGACGGACGGTCAGCGGCGCGGGTCACTGACAGCGGCAGGGCCGCATCGCCCCGGCCGTGTTCACAGGCGATCGGCGCACTGAGAAGCACGTCGAACAACGCCGCGCCACCTGCCTTTCAACGTAACGGGACGCGCTATGACGAAGAGCGCGGCCATCGCTGGGTTGAGATTAGGACACCGCACACAGCCCGCTGGGGAGCTAGTACATGGCACGGCTGATTTGGTGGGGATACAAAATGTGCCGCAAACGCGTGGGCCCGTGCAGTGATCGTTCCAAAAATGCTAGCCTTCAAAAACGCATCATGAACAGCATGCCATGAACATGAACAGGACATGAACAGGATAGCAGGACATGAACAGCATGCCAGCGCACTAGCCGTCCCGGGGCCACATGCTGACCCGCACTGTCCGCATGATGACCTATGACGACCTACACTGTCGGCAGCGGCACTGCTGCACTGACCGATTTGAAGAGGACGTCAGCCGAGCGTCGCAGGCGGCCCATGTGCGCCCAGTTGTTCAGCTTCAGCAGGCGGCAGCGGCTGAGCAGCACGTCCAGGTCGAAGCCGTACACGTTGTGGCCGACCACCAGGTCTGGGTCCAGCTTGTTCATCTGTGGCATGCATGGCGCATGAGGAGGTCAAGACGATGAACTAACTTCTCCAGTAGTTCGCTGACAGATCCTTCGCTATTTACTGGCGGCATGCTGCTGGAGTCACGTGCCGAACAAACAAACCCGTGTGTCAACTGGCACACGAGGTTTCCACGACGGGAAATGTTTGTCACACAACTTTGCACGTTTCAAAATATTTTCTTTGCAGAGGGCGTCTCAATGTGACCAAAAAGAGGAGCAAAGAACAGCTTTAAATACCACTACAGAATATCCAATACCAACAGGCTCAAACATACATTTCGGCGCAACACTCGGCAACGTAAGATGCAGCATCTCGCATGCATGCAACATTATATGAGATACCTGAACATGGCGGTGTGCAACAAGTTACACCACGTCTCTTGTCACTGCCCAAACCCGGCGTCCCGGCCCATTTCACTCGGTCTAAGCAGCCTACCTTCGCGAGGAAGAACGAAATGAGCGCCTTCTCGTTCATACACTTGCGGACTGTGGTGTCGCTGAAGCCCGCCAGCTGCTTGTCGAAGTCATACGGCCAGGCTGCGTCTGCCGGCTTGGTGACGGCTGCAACAGAGACACGGTTGGTCAGCTATGACGGTGGTGGCGCGCTCCAACTCCGTTAACTCAGAATCAGACGAAACAAGCGACGCGGTGGTTGCGCCATCGGTCTCATCCCAAATCGAGTGGCAGGCACAGTGAGTTCCGGATCGGTTCACACAATCGTAGAGACTCCCACGAGTTTCGGAATGCTAGGATACGAATTACTTGGGGCACACAACTCGCGTGGCTCCGCGTAAATATTGACGTAAAATGAGGCCGCCACTGCCCAGCAACATTTACGCAAATGCCTAGCGCCAATGACTTCATGCCTGCAAGTATGAGAGACGGGATGGGTGGATTATCCCAATACGACGGAAAAAGACACGATATGACAGCCTATAATGGCATAACACCTTGTCCCTTACGGTACGGTAATGGTAGATCCCGGACATGTTTAACGACGAGAGCGTACCGGGTCTCCAGACTGCCACATACATGACGTCTAAAGCCGACAGATCATATCAGATCACAGAACACAGACAGATCACAGAAGCAGACAGATCATATAATCCAATCCCGGCCGACGCAAAACGAACGGAATTATCATTTATTAGCACTGACAACGCGAACTTGCAAAGCCAACACGTAATCACCACGCCGTGCGGATCCCGCCCGACCTACCGCAGAAATGCTGCTGGAAGAGCGGCGTCGGCGCGGCGCCGTCCAGTCGGAACTGCTTGTGCACCAGGCAGGAGATCATGACCAGCTCGCTCTGGTGAGAGCGCGCGCTCACCACGGTGCGCGTGGCCAGCGTGAGCACGGTGAGCGGCGGCGGCGGCGCCGAGTGCGCCGACACCAGGCCCGGCAGCGGCATGCTGGCCGCCGCCTGACGCACAGACCGGCCGGAGTTAGTGACGGAGCGACACTGTGTGGGGCAGTGTCATGTCTCCGGCAGGACAGGCGCGGCTGCATATGGTGACACTCAGGGTGGAGACGTTAGACGTTTGACATGGGCGAATATTTCAGCACAGCCTCTTCGGGTAGCAGCAGGCACGTCACGTGACAGGCGGATGACGGCGGGAGGCATCGGACGGTGGGAGCCCGACCGGTCGGAGCGCGGCTACCTGGCAAGCCGCCGCACACGGCGCCATTACATACCGCAGCCGAAGAAGCAGCTCAGTCGGGCCACTGCCACTACACACAGCAGCAGACGAAGCAGCTCAGAGAGACAACTATGCATCTTTCCATTGCCCTGCGCTGTAGCCGCTGAAGCCCGCAACATGTGCGGGATGCGGCAGCCGTGGCTTTCGCGACGAGCGACGCCGGTAAGACTCACCTCGATGGTGCAAAAGCTGAGCTTCTGCTGAGGGATCGTGGGCTTCTTGACCTCCAGCCAGCACGGTCCCTTGACCTTGTTGCCGATGAGGAAGGCCTCCAGCGTGTTGGTGTTGGTGCCGAACACGTGGCTAAACGTTTCGCCCTCCAGGTTCTGCGGCAGCGCGCTGTACGACGACTGAAACACAGTCCGCCGTGTGAAATGTACGCGCAGTGGAAAGCTGATGCCAGTGCTACCCATCGCTCTCTCTCTCTCTCTCTCTGCTCCCGAAACCCCAGGAGAGCCCTGCAAATGACCTCTGGCCACAATAGGGGCTGACAGTCAATAGATGACAGGAGCAGGTGGCCGAGGCCAGGCGCTGTCGTATGTGATCAACATAACGGGCAGAAAGCAAGATGAGCGCGAAGGTTGATATGTGTGTTATACCTCGTCGCCATCACGACAATGATATAAAGAAAAGAAATGCATGTCCCACTCATTAAAGGCATTATGCATTCACAGCACGCACATCACTAAAGCGTTGCGAACTTCGCTGACAAGGAACCGTATTCAAACAGCTGGAATGAGACCGACTCATTTCTTTCATACCATCCATGCACCCGAGTGCATTCCACCGAATGTCTGGGGCGAATGTACGCTCGCACATACCGAGTACATGACCTCCAGATAGTCGGCCTGGTTGGGCACGTCGAACTTCTCGAAGGCGTAGTTCATGGTGGAGACCTTGGAGCGGAACTCGGCGATCTTGAACCGGTTGGCCACTCTGGAGTTGAACTCATCATACACATCCTTCATCGTAATCTCGTCTCCCTCGACTCTCGTCTTGGGGTTCAGCCGCTGCCGACAGGGCAGAAGTCCGTCAGCGAACAATGTCGCGGCTCATCCGGCGGCTGAGGACACATTCAGAACCGCTCACGCTGACTGGACAGTGTTCACTAGCTCACCTTCAGCTCAGCTAAGCTCTGGACAGTGCTAACCCTCAGCTCACTCTGACTCTGGGCAGCACTAACTCAGCTTGTCCTGACTCTGGGCAGCACTCACCCTCAGCTTGCTCTGACTCTGGGCAGCGCCAACCCTCAGCTTGCCCTGATTCTGGGCAGTGTTAACCCTCAGCTAGCCCTGATTCTGGGCAGCGCTAACCCTCAGATTGCCCTGACTCTGGGCAGCGCTAATCCTCAGCTTGCCCTGACTCTGGGCAGCGCCGACCCTCAACTCACCCTGGCTCTGGGCAGGAGGAAGACGCGCCTCGGCACGTTGCTGACGCGGACACAGCAGGAGACGTAGCCACCGGCCGACTCGACCCAGACCCGGCCGAACAGGTACACCACACTGCCGGTGGCCGCGTTGTCGCAGTACGCGTCCAGCCAGAAGAACCGCAGCACCTGGCACAGAGAGGCGACCGTTGAGCCGGGGGACGAACAGGCGGGTGGCGACACGGACAGGCAGGCTGGAAGACGGACGCGGGGCAGGAGATGTCACTGGCGCGATCACATGCGGCTGGGGCTGGCAGAAGACAGGTTGGCTGCATGACCGGGAATGCAGTAAGGGTAGATCACAACAGCAGCTCCATTAACACAGCGCAGACGGCGTGGACGTCTGCAAACATCACCACGACCTGACGCGAACACCATCGTGCTACGCACGGCACGGAGGCGGCTGCCGCAACACGCGCGATCCAGGCGAGCGTGGCAGTCCTCCGGCCGCCTCCGAGAACGCGCCCATGCCGTCGGGCCGACCTGTTCGCCGTCGGCGTTGGTGACCAGCGGCAGTGAGGACGCGCCCACCAGGGTGTCGGCGGCGGGCGGCGGCTCCACGCAGAGGCTCGCGGTGCGCATCCAGTCTGAGGTCACCTCGGCGGCCGGCTCCCTGCGGCGTCAGGTCGCCAGGGTCACGCCAACATATCCAGGAGATCGCCGGAGGGTCGCGGCAGGGTATGTTTTGCATACCGCGGCATGTTATCACACGGTCAGAGCTGTCGTCCCGGCTGTTGCACAGCTGTCTTGTGTTGTTGCCCGGTCACCGTGACAGCTCCGTAATAGTGTGTCACGAAGGGTCACAAGACATCTCTGCCGCGAGTCTGTGTGATGGGCATGGCGCCGGGGCGTACCAGCGCCTTCCAAGCTGGTCATGGAAACCGACAATGGCACATGGCCACGAAACGTCTTGTGCCAGGAACTTCCCTGAATGAAATGTTACTGTTTCAAATGTATGGAAGCGGGGTTGCGAGGTTACGACCTCGTCGCGTCTCCTTCGGTCGGAGCCCTAACATATATTATAAACCACATTATTTCATAACGACATACAATACCGCATCATCAGGCAAACCCGATCCCAACACGAGCCGGAGCCACACGCTCACGAGCCCGCAAGGCATCTTCTCCCGACACCCTCTCTCCTCCACGCGACGTACCCCGCCCCTGGCACCTGCCGCCCCAACCGAGGTCGCCACTCACTGCGGGGGCTCATCCTTGACGGTCGGCGCGGCAGGCTCCGGCTCCTCCTCCGGCAGGTCGATGCTCTCGAACATGGAGTCGTCGTCCTGGATGAGCGCGTCCACCGCCTCCAGCTCGGCCCGCTGCGGGGCGACAGGCCGCCACTGTGAGGGGCGCGGGGGAAGGCGACGCTCCCGTGGTGCTCCCCCTTCCAGACCCTGCTGTCTGAGGGACGCACCTTACCGGGTGTCCCCTGGCCGGCAGACCCAGACCCGTAGACTACTTACCCGCACGCGGCTGCGTCAAATGGACTTCACGGCCGTGTTTACATGACACGTCAATGACCAGAAGGCCCTCAGGCGATCATTGAACTCATGACCCGCAGGCCACGGCGCGAAAGCGGGCTACCAACCGGTGCACCACAAAGCTGGCCTGAGGCGCCCAGCCGTGTCAGGCTGGCGATCTCCGTGCCTAGCAGCACCGTGGCGTGCAACAGCACATGGTTACAGCCGTTCTACAACGCAGCTGCCTGATCTCCGTTCCCTAGCTGTCTGCCGGCAGTTTCATAACGCGAGCATGTGACGTGTTTTTACCGTGCCGGCACAAATTGCTCTGTAGCGAGCTGAGCTGTGGACGCTCCTTGCCCACTGGGCTCACCTTGTCCGCCTCGATGTCCTGCGTGGCCGGCGCGTCCTCGATCAGCTGCGACGCCGGCTCGCTCGTCGCCGGCTGCCGCACAGGAGCGTCATGAGCGGCGCGCCGGAGACCGGGGCAGCACTGACGCCCGGCACCGCACGTCACATGAGCAGATCCGTGCTAGTGCGTAGGCCCAAACTCCAGAGCATTCGGGTTCACGTTTTCCCATGCACTAACGCGCATGTATCCAAACCAGCTTAGCCCAACCGGTGACAATGCACTCCAGCGCCACTCAGCAGGACCCCAGCCTCCCGACGCCGCCTCAGACTGGACGCCACAGACCGGTCCGGGGTCGGGCCGGCGCCGGACCCCGCAGCGCTCACCTGTGCGCCGGGCCGCGGCCTGTCCGCCCGCGGCGGCGGCGGCTCCCGAGCCACGGGCGTCGTCTTCAGAGTCGTCGACGCGCGGAGCGGCGCTGGGACCAGCGGCAGCTTCTTCGTCCTGCGACAGCCAGGGCGGCGGTGAGCACCGAGGGTCAACGCACCACGGACGTGTTGTCAGTGGTAAGCAGCAGCGCTGGCAGTGAACAACACGCACTATCCCAGTCATCTTTCTCTGACCGTCAGAGAACCGTCAGAGAACAGACCGTCTGACAGACCGTCAGAGACAGACATAAATTCATGAGGCTGCTTGGAACTGTTCTGGTATCATCGACCTTCGCCTACATAGGTGTTACAAGTGTGTTGAAAGCCAATATGCATGATCTCGCCCACACGTCACTCATGTAAGAAAAAACAGAATGAGTGCTAAGCCATAACAGCACGTCTGAGTCACAAGGGTCATAAAAACCACCACTTCGCAGACTGCACAGGTGTCCACAGCCCCGACCCCGCTCGCCCACTATACCGAGTCCCGTACGGGGGCGCGCTGGGCGTCGACTTGCGCTTCAGCTGCGCCGGCCGCACGCCGATGGCCGGTGATGACTTGATGTCCTGCAGGATACCTTGCAGGTCCTCGTCCTCCTCCAGCTTCACGTCACGCTTGCTCTGCAGCACGGATGAAGAGCGTGAGGACGCGAGGTTAAAGCGGCGGCGAGGCGGATGACAGGCGGTCTGGTCTGCGCATGACGCTGGGGCTGCTCCTCCGTTCACACGCACGCAGCATCTTTACGTTGTCCCCCTCCTCCTCCTCCTCCTCCCCCCCCCCCCCCTCCGCTCCCCACCCAAATTGCTACCGATGCCCTCTACTCGTCCAAACACACGTCTGCAGCTGACACTAGAACAGCGTTCGCTGAGACGGCTGCACATAATGCACCGCCTACTCCTGGCAGGCCACACCAGCATGTGGCATCTTCATCTAATCGCAGGACGGCGGTCCGGCCCCACGCCAGCCACCGCTGCGCGCATACCGCCCTCACCTTCTTGCTGGGCATGCTGAGAAGCATGTCGCGGATGTTGCTCTTCTTGGGCTGCGCCGGGTCACGCACCCGACTGTTGGACTTGCGCTTGGCCTTGGCTGCGTCGCTGGCTCCGTCGTCCACGATGTCGTCATCGAATATCTCGCGGCCGTCCTCAACGTAGCCGTCGCCGCCGCCTGCACAGGCATGGACAGCCGTGATGACGCATCGATTCGTTTGCACCGGGACCCGGTGAGGGCGCCACCATCTGCTTGTCTGCTGCAGCCACCATTCAGTAGGCGTAAAAACGTCGTAAGGAATTTCCTTTACAGCTCATGATTCAGACTGTTTCAGTGTGACCAAAGGGAATCTGTTATCCACTCAGGCAGGGTATGATTCTTCTCTGAAGCAAGTCATTTATGACTTTGAGGAAGTTATTCTTACACAGGTTAATATGAATTTATCATTGCACATTTTTCAGCAGGTTCAGTGCACTTATGGCATTTCCTACTGCCACATTCCCTTTATTATTCCCCTCCACATATTAACCCTTATCAACATGTGCTATCAGGTGCCACTTTGCATCACCTACTCCACATCCTGTTTGCTACGTCCCTCATCGCTCTCTGACGACATTAGCACAAAATAGCCGCGAGACCCGCCTCGCAAGCCGACAGCGACACCCACCATCATCAACGATCCAGTCGTCCTCGAGCCGCTCCTGTACGCGGCGCGAGTACTCGCGCTCGTCCACCATGTCGTACACGCTGTCGGCCGCCTCTGTCACCTCACACTTGTTCTTCTGGCCACGCCTGATCTTGTCCAGCGCTGCCGAGCGGCCGGTGTTCTCTCGCCGCTGCCGCCGCGACCGGCCCGACGCCAGCCCAGCATCACCTGCCAAGTCAGGGCAGGCCCCAGTCAGCACTGGGGCTCATGTGGGGGCCTGCAGTGTTTGCTGGGTGAGGCAAGGTCAGGTGGTGGATGTCATCACATTGTGTAGGGGTGGCATGTTATTGGTCATATTTTCCATTTACCATATCTGTGTCAGTGGTGAGCTGAGATCAGCAACTGGAAATTCTGTGTTTGATATCCAGAGATGAGGAAGTGACATAGGTTGCAAGCAGCAGGAAAAATAAAGGCATTGTTGTAATTCATGAAATGCAATTAAAACAACACAATTTAAATGCAAAGCTAACCCCAAATGTTCTGAAAAAGACAACTGACATACAGAACATGCTCATTCTATACAGAACTATAGGCTAATAAATAGAAAATGGAGGCACATTCTCAATGACCAAGTGCCTCAACTCAGTTCTATGTAAACATGAGCATGCAGGGTGTGCTGCACATACAGAGCAAAACACATTTTTAAAACTTTTTTACTGCAGTAAATGATCTTTGGTTGGTTACCCAAATCTCATTAAAATGCAATGTCAAACAAAAACCTGCTTTAAAAATGACCAGGAAAGCAGGAACCTACAGAACATGTCTTGGAGTGCTTCGCAGCTTCTAACTGAGAATGTGCTTCACTCAGATGTCTTCAAACAAAAAATAGACCAATATTTACAGAAGCTGGTAAGCACTGTAATACCTGCATCATTCAGCATAACATTAAGCTCAAGTCATAGCCTGAGGCCAACAAGAATGGATTAAATGCCCACCACATAAGTAAAGCTCATATTTCTGAAGGTATGCATGCTTAAAATTTGCTAACAAATACTGGAAAAGTATCAGCCATCGCAAGCAGCAAGCAATAGCCTCTGGCAAGCTTCTAGAAAAATACAATAGCCCTATGGCCCATGGAAGAAACAGGGTGCGATTCATGCAAGCCTCTCCCCCATCCAGAGTTCCATTGCACTGCATGTTCGACGAGAAATTCCATAAAGAAGTACTTACCAATTGATTCCGACATATTTCACGACTTCGGCAAGGATCAAAGTGATGGAATGTTTCCAATAACCAGGCTAAAATGCCGCGATAAACTTGGGATTGCGGCGCAAAGCCTCAAAAACCCCGCCAAAAGCGATCTGAGCGTCCGCAAAAACCGTATCGCTTCTCGCGCCAAATGCTTCACCATTTCGCGCCAAATTGTTTTTGGACAATGAGCTACCAAATAAAGGATTCTTTTGCAAATTATTTTAATGTAGCGGCAAATTGAATAGTCGTCAGCTGATATGTTGTCGTCTCATCCGCGCCGTATTTGTGACCAGCAACGATTTCGGCTTGCTAATCGCGGTGTTGACCACAATTGAGAAGCGAACGTTAGGTTGCGGTGTGGGTTCTTGCGTGGACTTGAAGAACGCAGCAAATTTAATGGATTGATTACAAATCACGTCCGTTTCTCTAATTTTTTGTGAAGCGTGGCAAGGCCAGGCACCGAAGGTAAATTTCCTGGGTAAGCCAATTCTATGTTGGTTGTGTGCTGGGTTTCAGAAATCCTGCTTACTTTGTCATTTAGATCTTTTTGTAGCGTATGTATGATATTTAGCTGTCAAAATGTTGTAGACATGATGTCTTTTGTTTTTTTCATGTTTTTTTTTGCTTCAAGGTTATAACTTGCTCCATTATTTTCATAAGGCATGCAATGTAATAATCTAGCTTCGCTGCAGGTTGCCAGAATTATGAACATATGTGTGAGAACAGATACAATCTTTCTTGCAGGTGAATTGATCCTTATTCTTAACTATACATTTGGTTTTTTCACTGGTGATTACATGAGACTGATTGCATACTTAAGTGGAATATTTTATTGAGTGCTTTGTACATTTCTTACTACAAGGATGCCAGGGAAATGAGAAAATAAATTGGATGTGAGACACAAGGGCTTTATGACACCTGACATGTGAAACACTATGAAACAGCACCCAACTCTTTCCTGATATTCATGCATTATAATCTGGTATATAATCTAGAGAACTGTACTAAAAGATTTTGCCCTTTAGCTTGTAGGTTTCCATCATTATAGGATAGGATTTGTCAATTAAACTATTATAAAGCTACAACATCTTGCTATGCATTTTAGAACCATTTATGTCTAATGGGCAGGCTTAAAAACCATGAGTATCATCATTTATACATGATCAGTCAAGTTCATTATCATTTTAGGCTGTCATAGTAGATTGTTGGTTCAAAAAACAGGACATGTAGTGAATTGGCCACTAGATTATATAACTTTGTCCCATCTCCAGTATGATATGCAATAAGCTTAAAGAAAAAACTTCCAAAATCTAGAATTTTTTCCTGATTCAGAGTGATTGCAACCTGAGTTCAGGACTAGGCTTCAAGTGCTAAACACTGCCATCCAATGAGTAATTGAAAGCTTATGTTGGAAAGGATGCCAAAAATTATATGTGAACCTTACATAAGAATTGCTATCCCATAACTCAATCTGACCCCCATATACCAGTTTGTTGCCAAGCAGCATACCCATTTTTTCTGCACTTATCTAGACATTATTTCTTTGATGCTCTTGTTGATAACTTAACAGTGGTATCACTGATATTCATTTTGCTGCACTGTGCCATCATCACAGCCTTATACCCTAACAAAAGTGCAAAATATTGCTGCAATGGTAAAGCCCAGTAATGTGCATTGAAATGCTATCACCTGATATGATTGCCACTTTAACCCATGCCCAGCAATAGCCTGAACTCCCCCTCTCCCCATTCATCCCTCCAACAGGTCTTGTAGGACAGATGCTTGCAAACAGTGTGTTCTGGTGTCTCCAGGCATGTTGACTGGTATCTAGTACCAACTGGTGCTGGAGCTGGTGAACTTTGTGGTCTGGCTTTACTAAATTAAAGCTAATAAGAAAGTTGCATTTTCTGATGTGCTTTGGCTGACTTCCCACTCTTTTCTTGCAGGAGGCACAATGCCAGCCCCCAGCTCTGGCAGCAGTGACTCTGACTCTGACTCTGACTCCAGTCGCTCACCATCACCATCCCGCAAGGGCCCATCGCGTCCGCCGCCTGCCAGCGCCGCCCGCCGCCCGCGCTCGGTCGACTCCGACTCCGACTCAGACTCGTCTGTCGAGCGGAGGTCTAAGCGCCGCCGCGACAGTGGCGCCGCGCGGCGGCCGTCACCACGGCGAGCACCCTCGCCCGGCGCGCGCGCGCGCCGCGACCGGTGCAGCGGCTCGCGTGAGCCGGACGCGCGCGGTCGCCGCGCCGGCTCGCGGGAGGCAACCGCAGCGGCCATCGGCGCCACAGCCAGGGCACCAGGGATGAGCAGAGGGACAGGAACAGGGACGAACGGCCGTCGCACCGAGCCGGCTCGCACCGCGGTGAGCGTAGCGAGCGCGGTGGCCGCAGCGACCGCGGCGAGAGGAACGAACGAGGGGACCGAGCTGAGCGCAGTGATCGCGAACGAGCTGAGCGCAGTGATCGCGAACGTGCTGAGCGCGGTGACCGTGGCGAGCGAGCTGAGCGCAGTGATCGCGGTGACAAGTGGCGCAGGGACGCGGCCGGCCAGGGCGAGCGCGTGAGGGGCCGGCACCGGAGCGGCTCCCGCGAGAGGAGCGCGCGCGCGGCGCCGCGACGCACCCGGTCCCGCGAGCGACGGCACCCGGACGAGTTCGACAGCACCGGCGCGCACCACAGGCGGCGCGACGGCCGCGACCGCTCGCCGCACCGGCGCGACGAGCACGCGCGGCCGGAGCCACGGCGCCGCGAGCGCAGCCCGGCTGAGGACGAGCGGCACGCCAGGCGGCGGCCGGCCGAGGCGAAACATTCGATCCAGGACGCCAGGTGGCAGCACCGAGAGGACCGCGGCCCGTCGCCGGCTGCCGGTGGCTGGAGCTGGGGACCGCGTGTGGACCGGCACAGCGGCCGGGACGCGCCGCAGCACGAGGACTTCGCGTCGGAGCGGCGCGAGCAGCGCATCAGGATCAGCGAGCAGGGTGTCCCTGAGGTGTGGAGCCACTCCCCACCCAGGGAAGACGGCGCCGACGAGTGAGTACTGGTGTGCAGGGTCGGCGTGGCACAGGTGACCCGCCCTGCTTGTCTCACTACTGCTTGATCCTAAATCCTCGCAGTGGCCCGTATGCTGAAGCCAGCTGTGGCCGTCAGCTACCAGCCGGCTCACGTCTTCCCGGGCCGGAGCTCCGCTCGAGCAGCCCCGCAAACCCTCAACAAGGGCGTCGGTACATGATGCATCTGGTTGGCGGGAGCCTTCCACCACTTCCGTAGGCCTTCAGGTTGATTCTCTTTGCAATGATGGCGTCGTATCGGTGCGATGCTATTGCTCCAAACAGTTTTTGTGCAAAGTGTGTTTTCGAAAGCATGCTAACGCGTCCCTGTGATGCTGTGCTGGGCTGGATTTTACTGATCTTACATAACACAACATTGAAGAATGACGTCGCCCCGCCGTTTAAAGCCACGTGGTGTCTTATTTCTAATGCCATCACAGCATCATGGGAAGGCTGCGTTACATTACAGAATTATTGTGTGTATTGTGTGTGCGCTCGTGAATGATGTGTGTGCCTAACAGCCTATCGCGGGTTGTTATTTGTTGTTGTCCGCAACTCGCCGTGTTTTCTTAGTGATTTTGTACAAAAAAGACTTGCATTTGAGCTGCCAGAGTTTTTGTGCCGGTCGCCTCAGGGTATTGTGTTGTTCCTCAGCTCCGACCTGGCCAGCCCGAAGCCGCAGCGGGAGTCTGTCTCGTCGGCCGACGAAGCGGAAATAAAGAAAAAGAAAAAGGCCAAGAAGGAGAAAAAGAGCAAAAAAGATAAGAAAAAGAAGAAGAAGCGAAAGAAGAAAAAGAAGAAGGTTTCGTCTTCGTCCAGCGAATTAGAAGACGAAGAAGAGCAGTGGATGGAGAAGGGAGGTATGGGCAAAGTCATGATTGAATATGCCCAGAGAGCGCGCTCCTTAGTATGCGTGCTTCGTTCCTATATGGGAACGTTGGCTGTCACTTCCACTTATGTCTTCCTAATGAACTGTGTTATGTGTATCGCAATGACACTACCCCTGCAAACGCAACGGCCGTTATTTAAGCGCAGGTGTCGTCTGACGCTCGGTCCTCTCAGCTGGTTTCCCGTCATGCCGCACGAGCGGCACGTCTCGCAGCTGTGCCCTGGTTTCCGTCTTTGGATGGTCATGCCCCGACTGTGTGTCGTCTGACGCTCTGTTCCCGCAGCGTCCATCGCTGGCCCGGACGGCCTCGGCGTCGACGGCGACGACTCGTTCGGTCCGATGCCCAAGGAGAAGGTGCAGCTCTCAAGGAAGGAGATGGGCCAGGCCTTGTTGCCCGGCGAAGGTGCGTCCTGAGACGGTGCGACGGGCTGAGGGCGGGGAGACGGCGGACACGGCCGGGGACGCTGCGGCTGCTTCAGGCGTATGAAAGAGTAGTTTTTATCGTGTGCTGTGATTTATGGGGTGGCGGTATCGTGTTAACGTTAGACACAAATCATGCTTGCGGCCCGTCGCTGACGTGATACGCACTATTGGTACGCAAGAAGCAATGTCACATCTCAATTGATGACGGCCCTTCTTGCCGTTTTCTAGAGGGGTGGACATGCGTTGGGAGCATTCCCTTTTACAGTGAGGCACTGGCTTCAACTTTCTCTGGTTAGATAGGTATATCGTTGGCCTTTTCTCTGAAAGGTAGGGTGAAATATGGCGTTAAGTGTAAAACTCCCGATCATTTCAGCGGGATTTTGGCAAAGAAGTAAATTTTTGTGTTGGCTGTGGACCAGATGGTAGGGCTGCATCGTGCGTTAAATAACGAACACGATCAATGAAAATAATTTCAGAGCTGCAATCCACATGCAGAATATTCCAATGTAAGGCGCTGTCACATTTATTAGGCTCATTCATACTTCCACAAGTATATTCCATGCACCAAAACAGGCTGAGAACGCAGTGCTGATCGTATCTCTTGCCACAGCGCGTCGCCCTCCCTGTCCTGAAACACCTGTCATATCTGAATACGTGCACATAGCACCAGGCAATACCCCAACATCCCGGGCTGCATGGCGTGTCCTCGCGTAACCGTGCGCCCCAGCTTGTGGCGCACCCCTGGCGGCCTGTGTTGTACGGGGCCCGGCCTCGGCACGGCAGCCCGCCTGACGCGCGGCGATCTTCGGCGCAGGTGCGGCGATGGCGGCGTTCGTGGCGGACGGCAAGCGCATCCCGCGGCGCGGCGAGATCGGCCTGACTAGCGACGAGATCGCCTCGTTCGAGGCCAAGGGCTACGTCATGAGCGGCAGCAGGTGCGTGACGGCCGACGCCGCCCGCCCGGCCGCTGGCTGATGGCTGACGGCCGGCGCTGGGGCAGGGCGGCAGTGTTACCCCCGGTCGGCGTGAGGCCGTGGTCGGGCGGTCGGCCCCTGTCAGTGATGTGCCAGGGGCAGAATGGAAGGTGAATGAATCGGCGATTTTCTTTGAGGAGCAGTGTGTCAGAATGCATAATCTACGTATCACGGGACCGCAGAAGCTGTCGTCAGTTTACCGGTTACTGACAGTCGTGGAATCCTAACAGTTACTGACAGTTTACTGACTGACTGACAGGTTACTGACAGTCGTGGAGTCAGTAAATTGAAAAGGGGGCTCACTCAAAACTCCGAGTCACTAGACAATCTGTTGGCCAGTTTTTTTACGGGCTCTTCTTTCATGTCCAGTGCCTCAGCCTTGGTTCTGTAATCTACTTCCAATGGGCTTTTGCTGATCGCCACTGTTACTTGTGTATATGTGTATCAAGTTGTGTATTGCAAATATTTGTCACGAGAAATGAGATGTCTGCCTCTCTGCATAATCAGTTCATTATCAGTGAGTCCCTTTGTGTACATGTGTATGGAATTGTGTATTGCAAATATTTGTCACGAGAAATGAGATGTCTGCATCTCTGCGTAATCAGTTTATTATTAGCGAGTCCCCTATTCACGTGACGTACCGCCCTGGGCTCCGGTGACGTAGTTGAGATAAACTGGGACCTTGGGATCTAGTGCACGTAGTTCAGGCGGTGCGCATTGTGCGGGTCTCTCAAATTGGCAGGGATGCGCGCGTGACGGGCGTCAGTGCAGTTACGTTCCGTATCATTTTGAGGGACTGGCGATTTGTGCCGATGCATGAGTTTGCCTAACTTCCCCACCGTCAGGGCCCCTCCGGCCCCGAGCACCTGTATTTTGCTCGTGCTGACACCTACAACTCATACCATGCACTGGCATTTGCAGGCATCGCCGCATGGAGGCTGTGCGCATGCGCAAGGAGAACCAGATCTACTCGGCGGATGAGAAACGCGCGCTGCAGATGTTCAACAAAGAAGAGCGACAGAAACGCGAAAACAAAATCCTGGGACAGTTCCGAGAGATGATCAGCAACAAGCTGAGCAAGAAGTAGTCGCGTGGTGTCCGGTGCTATAAACTGCAGACCGGTGTCAAGGAGACGCCACCGGAGGCTTCGTGGTGAAGAGCGCCTGTTTTAGCGATCCTCGCTGGCTGACCTGGCGCTCCAACTGCGCTGAGTCAGCTGTTTTACTGTTTGCGTGCGGTCGCGGACACGTGTTGTGTACTTCACGCGCGCACGTGGTAAGCACGTGCAGCGAAGGCGGGCTCCGAAAAACGTTCGCTGTCTAGCTGTCATCGGGCGCGGCGTGACTCACGCGGCGTGCGGCATCCCCTATCGCGCGGGTCTGGTACAGTTTGAGCGCGTGTTGTATGGCGCGCCGGTCGGCTCTGCGGCTGACGGAGGCTCCCCGCCGCGGGATCGCCTCGGGTGACACGCTTGGTGCCAATACACCACGCATCGCCGCCAGCCGACTGTGACCCTGCGCGCTGCGCGCAGCGGGGTGTCGCGGTCATGACGTCGGCAGCCGCAGACCTGCGGCCCGCCCCAGCCAGCGGCCCGGCGCGGCACTGGCCGTCCTCGGTCGCGACCGAAACGGCGCGGCCCGCCCCAGCCAGCGGCTCGGCGCGGCACTGGCCGGCCGCGGCCGGAGCGGCGCGCAGTGGCGCGGGTTTTTTGCGCACGCACGGTGGCTGCAGTTTTCCTTCAGAAGTGTTGCGCTGCCGTCTCGCTGATGGCCAAGTTTTGACGGCGTGTCTGAGATGTACGGAGGGAATCTGGCGTGGAGAAACGGCTGATGCAGATCCTGCATATCCCAAACTTTGAAAGAAACGAGCAGATTGATCCGAGAGACACCCTGCAAGGGTTGGCGTGGGTGGTACTTAGTCATCAGATTAATCAGCTTCCGTGAGCAGAGAATTTCAGCCCTCTGTTAAGTCAGCATGGGGGGCTTTATCATTTGGTTTACATCGAAGAGTGTCACGTAGCTACTGGATCATATTGGGCTTCTTGAAACGTGACGCCACCCGTCTGCCCCCAGCCCGATATGGAGGCCCAAAAGCGAACATTCCTGGGTCGATGGCAGAAAATGCGTCGCCTGAGTGAGTGCCAGAGCACTCGTGGTAAGTGCCTGAGCACTCTGGTAAGTGCCTGAGCACTCGGGTGAGTGTCTGGGCACTCGGGTGAGTGCCTGAGCACTCGGGCGAGTGTCTGGGCACTCGGGGTGAGTGTCTGAGCACCCGGAGTGGGTGCCTGGGCACTCGCGGTGAGTGTCTGATTCGGTGCCGGCGGTAGCACGGCAGTATTTATGCGCATGGAAAGGCTTAGGGCAAATGCTACCAGCGCGCTACCGCAGAGCCCAGTGGGAGGGCGCGGACCAGGCCCGCAGTACAAATCGCAGAGGGTGGCGAGATCTGCACGACACGCCTGTCACTCGAGCTCGAATGGTCCGCACTGAGTTACACCATGCGAGCACACGTGTGTTGTGCACCTGGATAGTGTAGGCCGCAGGTCTCTTGGTCATGTAAGCAGCCGCATACCAATCCGCTACGCGAGCTGCGGGCAGTAGTTGATTCATATGACTCGTTCTGACTGATGTGGTCTAGTCCGGAATATACGTTTGTCCATGCCTCATAACCTAGCGCTGACATTTTCGTGCTTTCATTTTGTGGCTTTCATGTTTTGCGGCCCTTTCCCGAACAACACGCGCGTCATCTCGGTGTTGTGACCTCAAGACAGATGGGCTGAATAGTGAATCAGCGCGTTCAGCCGTCCGCCCGCTCCTCGGAGTGGGTGCATAGGGTCTTTGACACTCATGTGGGGTCATTATGTCCGCTGCCGCACTGGCATTGCATGGATGGGTAGCAGGGAGATTATATGAGTGTAGGTCCGGTCAGCAGCATTCATGAACGACCCGGCGGCAGGGCCATTGAACCCATGCGACTGCATCTGAGAAGCTAACAGGGGGTGTCGTTTTTCAAATATGATGCGGGCTTCCCGAAGCTGCTGAATGCAGCGTCATGCGACTAATAACTAAATTATCCGGTACGGGGGACCCCAGCCCCCGAACCAAAAGCTGTGAAACCCTGGGCACAGCGCAGACGAACATCTATACCCGTTCGTTTTGTCCATGTGCCGCCCATTGAAACGTCCCTTGCAGGCGTATTTTAGCACGCCAGTGCCGTTTCACGCGCCCTGCCTCGCGGCTCGCTCCGCCGGTACAGTGCCGCGGCCCGATCTCAGTCGCAGCCCGCCTGCCTCGCCCCGCAGATCCAGTGCCGCGGCCCGATCTCAGTCGCCGGCCACCTGCCTCGCCCCGCAGATCCAGTGCCGCGGCCCGATCTCAGTCGCCGGCCGCCTGCCTCGCCCCGCAGATCCAGTGCCGCGGCCCGATCTCAGCCGCGGCCCGCCTGCCTCGCCCCGCAGATCCAGTGCCGCGGCCCCATCCAGCCGCGGCCCGCCTGCCTCGCCCCGCAGATCCAGTGCCGCGGCCCGCCTGCCTCGCCCCGCAGATCCAGTGCCGCGGCCCGATCTCAGCCGCGGCCCGCCTGCCTCGCCCCGCAGATCCAGTGCCGCAGCCCGATCCCGGCCGCGGCCCGCCTGCCCCGCTTGCGTGAGAGATGCTTTCTCGGGCGATTGCTTGCACCATTGACTTCAAGGCCACATCGCTTTAGCCTGAGAGCGCGCCGGGCGGACGCCGAGCTCTCAAATCCGTCCGATGCCCATCCGCCCAGCGGCGGACGGCACCGAGCAAGTCCGCGTCCGTTCAGCGGACGGCGACCGCGCCATCTGCGCCAAAACACGGCCGACAGGCAAGCGCGGAGACGTCACAACACGTACGCGAAAATTTACGTGTATTACAGAGCCCCGGCATGCGCACAGAACAGGATCGTCTTAAAAATGATTCCGATACAGCCCGCAATGTACGCTGTATACAAAAATAATATAGCAAAGTCTACAAATCTCCACGCACGTCGACAACGGGTTAACCAACCGGCGTGTTAACATAGCACCAGGCGGCCACACTCTGGCGTGGCGCGTCCCAGCAGCGTTAGCTCAGTGGCGTTGACCGGCGCGGCGGGCCGTCGGCGCGCGGCTCCACCGCAGGCACGTTCGAGGGCGGAGGACGGCCGGGCGCGCGGCGGCCGTCACGTGCCGCCTTTGAGCAGACGCTGGTATTGCCGGCCGTCGGATCACAGACGGGAGGGGGGCAGCGGCGGCGGCGGCGGCGGCCCGACCTCGCGGCTGACCGACCGCAGCGCCGCGCCGCGGCGACATATGGCAACCGGCCGGCCGAGCCCCAGGGACACGGGACGAGGCCGCTGCGCGCGCGCGCCGCCCGGCGGGCGGTGCGGGATTACAAACAGTCACACGATAAATCTCTCCGTCAAAAGTAACATCACTGTCGCAGCGCTCCACGCGGCGTACAAACACGGGGCGGCGCCCAACACACGCAGTTCGGCGGGGCTGGGGTCCGGTCAGGTCCGGTCGGCCCTCCCGGCTCAGGCGGCCGCACCGGGCCGCCCCGCCGCCAGACAACAAGGCTTCGTCACGATATGAAACGGCGACTCGCGTGCCGGTGCTGACGGCTGGGCGCCGCCGACTGGTCCGGTCTGGTCGGCCGGCGGGGCCGTTCGCGGGGCAGCGCGGCAGCACCTGGAACGGGGAGAGCGTGGTCAGTGGCACGGCCCGACCGGCCGCCGGCGAGCCAACAGCGGCCTGGTGAGGCGGCCGCGTTCACCACGCACGGATTACATTCACAGCACTGCTCAAAGCTTCGTGCAATGCAGGCGCATCAGCCACGCGTCAGCCATTACCAAATCACCTCCTCATCTCCGGCGGCGATTCCCGCCGCGCCTCCACACCGCTGCCGGTCCCGAATACCCAGCGACGGACCGAAACAGTCTGGACCCCCACCCGGGCCGGCGCCGGCCGCCGGTCGGGCCGGCCGGCGGCACCCGCGTGACGGTCTGACGGACGTGCTCCGCCGCAGAGCCGGCCGCTTACGGCCACAGCGCCGGCCCGCTCCTGCTGAGTCGCCGCCGCTGACAAAGGCGGCGCGGCGGCCTGTCGGCCCGGCCGGGCTTCATCCGCCCGCTGCCAACTGACAGCAGCTGCACGGAACAGGCGCCCCGGCCACTGCTCGCGGCACGCGTCGGAGGGAGCGAGGTCCAGTGGCTAGCCGACCGGCCCGTCGGCACGCTCCTGGGCAACAACGGGACCGACGGTTCCTAGACGCCGTCCCGTCGTCCCCCTGTCGGCGGAGCTTGCCAGGGAAGCCTATCACATAGCCAGGCATAACTGCTCTCTGAAACGAGGCGTCTTCGCCGCAAAACGTTCTCCGATAACGCAACGTCTCTGCCGGAGAACGTTCTTAAATAACGCAACGTCTCCGCCGGAGAACGTTCTCCAGTAACAAGCGCCTTCGTCAAAGAGCGTTCTCCGATAACGAGGCGCCTCCGCCGGGGAGTGTCCGACCTCCGACCTCCGACCCCCGACGGCGCGACTCCTCAAACTGAGGACGAGTGACGGGTGGCTGTCGCGCCGCTGGCCAGCGCGTCTCGCCGCGGCCGCCGCCGGTCAGGGCCGCCCTCCAAACCCACTTGACGGCCGCGCGCCGGGCTCCTGCAGCGGCCGCGCGCGCGCCAGCCAGCCTGCACCGAGCCGGCGCGCGGCGGCGCCGCCCATCGCACCGAGCGCGACGGCCCGATGAATCACGGTGGCGAGCCGTGACGTCACGCCCAACACTTGCGACGCCGACCAATTGCCGCCGAGCGGCCCGCGCCGGGCGCCCCGCGCCGCTGTCCGGGGGTTCCTTCAGACCGGCAGGTCACTGTCGGCCGGCCCCCTGACCCGGCGGCGCCGCCGGCGCGGCGCCGACCCGGCTCGGAGCCTCACGTGCGGTTCGAGTCCGGGCAGAACCGGTTCGTCAGGCGGCCGCTCCATGGCACACATCGGGCGGCCGGCAAGGTCACGGGCGGACAGCGACGGCGGCCGCCGCTGCGCTGGCGCCGCCGGTCGGACCGGGGCCGCCACCAGGGATAGGGATAGCGGTAGGGATAGGGACGGAGACGGGGACGGGGACGGGGACGTGGGTGGAGATGATGATGGGGATGGGGATGGGGATGGGGATGGGAATGGGGATGGCACGGGGACGGAGATGGGGATGGCACGGGGACGGAGATGGGGAGGGGACAGGGCAGCCTTACCGGCCGCTGTGAAGAAGTGTGAATCTGGGTGGCAAAGAGACAGGAGAAGTCGAATGGGCCACGGGTTAATTTTCCACAAAACATAGCAGGCCATTTGCACGGGCGATGACGCAGGATTTGATGCAAGCATACGCTGACAATACGGATTGTTTTCACAACTGTAGCGTTTATTTTGAAGCCAGTTAAAACTGGGTGTGTTTCACACAGCCCAGTAATGAACCCCACATATCAACAATCTCGCCCCCCCCCCCCCCATAACGACTTCCAATAGAGGAAGGTGGCCTGCCTGGCGCGGTGCCCATCACATGGTTGGCAACGACAACGCGTCCACCAGTCAGCGAAGACGGTCGTTTTCAAAGTGATCATCAGGTGCACGACTTTCAGCCTGGCTTTGAACAGATTCGTGCTGGCATGTCGTGCTGATATATCCAGGTGGCAGCAATGCCCTTTGCAGGGATTTCGCGCCGCTGACGGGCGCACGGCTCGGGCCAGGGCCGGCCGGCCGCTGGACCGACTGGAGGCCCCGGCGCCACACACCACACACCACCACACACCTGCGGCCGCGCCCAGCGAAACGGCCATCTCGCCGGGCGCGCCGGCGGGAAACCCGACGCGGGTGCGGGTCGTGACGGGGGGGGGGAGGGGGGGGGGGGGCGACGAAGGGAGACACGGGTCAGCACCCGCCGCCGATCGCCGCGCCGGGGCGGCGGCCGGCCGTGCACCCAGCGCGGGGGTCAGGGGTCACCAGCCGGCCGCGGGGCACGGCGAGGGGCGCCGCTGACAACGGCACACGCAGCTGGGGACGGCGACGCCCGGTACGCACAGCCACGGCGCCAGTATATCTGGGGTGAGCGACCTCCGGCTGCGCGGTCCATGGAAAAAGGGGACGTTTGGATACTGCCTGGGGTGGAAGCGAGCGCCGTCTGCCACGCCCCATCACAACAGGTGAAATGATGCGACGAGGTGGCTCAAATCCAAGGATCCACTCCTCCGCCGACAGGCGGCAGATGTGTGGAGATGGTGCCACGGCTCGTGTTTTCCTGCTCGGTTTTCAAGTAGATAATCCATCTGGTGAGGGAACTGGGAGACAGCAGAGGAAACATAACTCCAGGGACGGGGTTTGCTAATGGTAACAACGTAAGCTTTATAAGCATAGGACCCAACGCTTGAACACGAATTCAGTACAAATACAGGATTGGTTTGATGCGTCGCAGCGCCGCTGAAAAAAATTATGATGCTGTAACAACATTAGCAATCATCAGAAAAAGACACAGGGGAGATTATGGCGCACTGGAATCAGAATATAACCAACCAATCACTCGTCCCAAGTCGCACTTTGACCCTATGATCTGGCGCCTACAATACGCCCAGAGCACTCAGAGCCGGCCATTACTGCCTGATCCAGCAGCGGAGAGGTCGCCATCGCCGGTGAAAGGAGGCATTATTTAGCACCACCGGCGCTAAGGCCAGTACAAATAGCCACCAGCGGGGCAGCTCGATTCGGTCGGCCGGTAAAAATCACAGTCATCCGTTACTGTCACATTACGGTGTTCGGCGCGGAAAAAGCCGTCGGAACAGCCGCCGTCTGGACCGGTGGCCACGTTCAGACTGCGCCGATGCGGGATGACCGGTGACCAATCCATCCTTCAGTTGTCAATCCCACACCCATTTTGGAACCGTCGCTGAAACGTGGACGACATCCAGCACGAATCAATGCAGCAGCAGCGACGGCAGGACGGCCGGAGCACGCACCTGCGGCCGCGGAGCACACCGCTGAAGGCGAACCGGTTCATCGGCAGACCCGTGCCATCGGGTGCGCTCGTGACGTCGCTCCACACCCGCCGGCTCAGGCGAGGCGCGGGCGCCGCCACCGAACCCCGGCCGCCGGATCAGGTCGCACGCGACGCGGCCTTCGGCGAAGCGACGCCGACGTCGGTCGGAGGTGCGACGCCGGCCGCGTCCGGCCGCGGCCGGCAGCGGCGGCCGCCGCAGGACGCGCCACCGCCGGCAGACGGGCGCCCGCGCCGGCGCCCGGCCGACCGGGACGCGGCGGGAGGCGGAGAACCGCGCGCGTCACTGCCTCGGTTAGGCAGCGCGCAGTTCCGACTGAGACGGGCCGGGGACGGAGCGGACGAGAGCGACAACGGAGGCCAGGCGTCGGCCGAGCCGCGTCTGGCGTCGGCCGACGGCGCCGCTGGCTGGCGGCAGGGCTGGTCACCGGTGTGGTACCAAGACCATGTGGTTGGTCACGGTGTTAAAAACAGCACCAGAGTCTGCAAGGCGCTATCGCTTCATCACGACACAACAAAGGAGACCACAGCCATGAAATGTTCCGCGAAGTGAAGCACTAAACGTTAAGACACATGGGCAACAGAAGTCATAAATCAGGCGCAGAGACATTTTGTAACCGGTAACCAGGTTCATGCGATCGGAAAATTGGCAAAAAGCTGATGCCGACCAGGCCCAGGCTGCTACCTGTACGCATCACGACTTTAGCCGATCATGCATGTCATCGACTTGACCGGGATAATGATTGATGGAACCCTCATCTCACTCCAGACACCTGCTGATTTCAGCAAGCGTAAGTCGCATTAAATTTCCATTAGCGCGTTTCGCTCAGCATAATGTCATGCAAATGCACCGGTGCACCATGCTCAACACACCAGCGCGTGGTCGGACGTCTTCTTCTGCGAGCACCATCTCCATACGGGCTCGCTGCAGCCGTCCGCACACTAGCGCACCGCCGTCTCCCACATCAGCAGCTCTGAGCACCTTCTCCATACGGGCCGGCTGCAGCCGTCCGCACACTAGCGCACCGCCGTCTCCCACATCAGCAGCTCTGTGAGCACCTTCTCCATACGGGCCGGCTGCAGCCGTCCGCACACTAGCGCACCGCTGTCTCCCACATCAGCAGCTCTGAACACCTTCTCCATACGGGCCCGCTGCAGCCGTCCGCACACCAGCGCACCGCCGTCTCCACATCAGCAGCCGCCAGTCGGGCGTCTCCCTCAGCGGCCGGCGGTGAGTGGCGGCCCGAGCCGGGGCCAAACCCGTCCGCTCGCGTCACGCATGCAGCGCGGACGCCTCGCATTCACGCGGCGAAAGGAGGCGGCGGCGGGACGCTCTTGACAGGGACCCGGCCACGGCGAGGTCAGACTCACTGACCGACGGACAGACAGGCATGCAGACACATGTACACACGCACACATAAACAAACGGACAGACAGACAGACAGACAGGCAGACAGACAGACAGACAGACAGACAGACAGAGACAAAGGAGGGACGGCGCAGAGCTGTCCGGAAGCTGTGGCCGCCGCCGAAGCCGTGACCGGCCGGCTGGCGGCACGCCGCGCCCCACACCGCCGGAAGGGCTGGCAAGGCCGAAGGGCGGCCGTGACGGCGGCGCAGGCGGTCTGACCCCGCCGGCCGCCGGCACGCCCGCCGCACACGCTCACACCTGGGCAACGCGTCGGACAGACGCCGATTCAGAACGTTCGCGCCCCGTTCGCGCGGCGCGCTGCGGTGTCGGTTTTCACAGACGCCAGCGCGCGCACGGCGACTAATGCACGCAAATGCTTGCAACTGGTGCAGGTGGCGCACAGGCGCTAGACCGTGCGCCTCGCGACCACTCAGCTGTTCGGCCGCGCGCAGGCGCCACGTGTCGGAGCGGGCCGCGGCTCGTGCGCCTGCGTCCGTTTGACGTCCCCCCCCCCCCCTCCGGCCCGCCCCGAGCTATCAGACGAGCGGGTGACACCGGCGGCACCGGCGGCTGTCGCAGCTCCGTCCGTCGCTGGCGTCGCGTCGACGTCGGCGGACGTCGCGGTCCGCGCGCCGGCCGGGCTCAGCTCGGCGCCGCCGTGGCGTCTGAGGGGGCGCCGCGGCGGCCGGCGCGCCGCTGCTGGCGGGAGGGGCCGGCCGAGCAGCCGGCGCGCGCCAGTGAAAGGCGGACCGAGAGCGGCCGCGAGATGGCCCGATATGACAGATGAGAGGGAAACACGGACAATAAACAATGGAGCAGGTGGCCGAGGCGGCGGCCGGTCTCGCGACCGCGTCGTTATGTTGTGGGGTACGGAGCGCGTGCGCTTTTTACCGCGGCAGCGCGCGGCTCGGCAGCCTGTCCCGACCGGAGCGTCGAGCGAGTCGCATCGACCACTGCTTCGCCAGCCACCATCTGCTCTTCCGGTCCACTGTTTGATGGTCTAATTGTGCGTCTAAATCCCCGAACGACATGTCGAATTGGCTGGCTTTGTATCGTGTCTTTTCCCGGTACCCGACGTCATTATTGGGAGTGGTCTACCGACTTCCCTGGTGATTTAATCATGTTTCCAGGCGATTGCCACGGTGTCCAGCACTTGACAGTTCGTACCCTCACGACATGCCAACGACTCACCCCCAACGACCAGTAGCGTCTGCACGGTGTGACGAACCGTCTGGTCACCTTCAGCGTCCAGACGGTTCGTCACACCGTGCAGACGTTTCGTCATCGTCTCCAGGCGGTTTGCTTCACCGTCTCGAAATGTCCCGCGGGCCACGCCACCGGACACGATGGCGGGGCCGCCGTCCGCCCCCGGCCGGCACAGGGACCGCACGTGCCGGCCGTGGTCGGACGCCGGGTGGCACGTGACGGGCACCGCCAGCCGGCCGGGGCCCGACCGGAGGGCGGTGGCCGCTGCCGAGTCCATGCTGCAGACGCCGCCAGTTGCGACACCCTGCAGCTGTGCATCGTCCAGCCGTTTGGCGCAAAGGGCATGCCCCTAAACAGTGACGAAGCGCAGCCGCCGGTGAAAGCGAAGGAGAGTGAGAGGAGAAACGACGAAGAGAGGCGGCAGGAGCGACATCCAGTCCGCGGGAAAAAAGAGGGCAGCACGAGGCTCGCAGACAGCGCGGGCGCGCCAGGTAAAAAAAAGCGGAAGCTTCGGCGTCACGTCCGGCGACAAAAGCACCGGGTTCGCCGGCCGCGACGCCGCCTGTGAAGAGCAGCGGCTGAGGAGGCCTCCAACCCACGGCACCATCGACTCCGGCAGCGGACTTCTGCCGGCGTCACGCGTGACAGTACTAACGTCACCAACGTCACCACCACCGTCACTAATGTCACCACCGCTCCGGCCGCGGACCTTCTGCCGGCGTCACGCGTGACAGTCTCAACGTCACCAACGTCACCACCACCATCACTAGCGTCACCACCGCTCCGGCAGAGCCATCATGCCCGGCCGTTGACGAGCTGCGGCCGCTAACGACGTGACAACAGGCGTGGGCGGGCGCGCAGAACCGCCCCTTGCTGCGGGACGCGTCACCGCCGGCGTCGCGTGCAGGCGCTGCTCGCGGCACGGGGCCAGGCTTCGCGGGCGTCACGACCGACCAGTGTCGGTCGCCTCGACGGCGGCGACGTGGGCGGACCCGCTCCCTCCCGGCGCGACAGCCTCCCGGTCGGCAATACTCGGCGGGAATAACGTCAACAGAGGCTCGGCGGGCCGCCGTCGTGCGCCGCGCGCACACGACAAACAGCCCTGAACGGCGGCGCGGCCCGCGGACACGGCCACGCACTCCGCCGCCGGGTAGTAATCCCCGAGCACACCCGCCTCCCAAACCACCAGTAAGTACGGGTGTGAGGGGGGGGGGCGTCGGCGGCCGAGCGGGCGCCGTAGCCCGTCAGCTGGCTCCTCAAGAGGTCAAATGGCTCCAGCAGGGGTCAGGCTCTGCAGCAATGCCCAGGCCGGCTCCGGCGGTGGGCGTGGGGCCGTGCTGACGAGGAGCGCCTTCGGCCACGTCTGAGGAGTCACCGTGAGTCTCCGGAGTCGGAGTCAAAGTCGGAGTCCGGAGTCGAAGACAGTGCAGATCTCGTCGCCCTGGATAAGCAACCTCCGGTGCCAACTGGATAAGCAACCTCCGGTGCCGCGGTACCGGCAGCCGTCATTAATCGGCAGCGGCGGCGCTTGGGCAGGCTGGCGCTGCTGGGCGGCACTTGGACGGTGCTGGTGCTGCTGGGCGACGCTTGGGCGTGCTGTGCTGCGTGGGCGGCGCTTGAGCTGTCAGTGCTACAACCTCGCCGATCGGTACCCATAAACACTGGCCGTATTAAACACGCGGAAACCCCGCACCACGCCAATGTCACAAGGACGGCATCCCGCCGGCCCTGAGCCGGTACTCATGCATCTGGCGGGGGCCGGTGCAGTGCCGGTACCACCTTTTTCAATTAAGTGCAGCATCTCTAATCCAAATCCTTCGCAACTGAACACGAAAGTGGCGCCTGAGCCGACACGATCCCGCCGGATCCATCTCGCCGGGTCGGATCTGACCGGCTCGGACCACACTGCGAGATCTCGCGCGGCGGACCGGCTCGGACCACACTGCCGGACCACACTGCGAGATCTCGCGCGGCGGACCGGCTCGGACCACACTGCGAGATCTCGCGCGGCGGACCGGCGCGGACCACACTGTGAGATCTCGCGCGGCGGACCGGCGCGGACCACACTGCGGGATCTCGTGCGGCGGACTGGCGCGGACCACACTGCGAGATCTCGCGCGGCGGACCGGCGCGGACCACACTGCGAGACCTCGCGCGGCGGACCGGCGCGGACCACACTGCGAGGTCTCGCGCGGCGGACCGGCGCGGACCACACTGCGGGATCTCGCGCGGCGGACCGGCGCGGACCACACTGCGAGACCTCGCGCGGCGGCGGCCGAGCGGCCAGCCAGCGGTCACTTTGCCGCGGTCCAGAGCAGTCCAACAGACCTCTGCACGCGAGACTGCCATGGCCCGGCCAGGTCCGACCTGGTCACCCGGACCGGCGCTTGAGAGTGACCTGGTGCGGGTCAGCCCGCAAGCCGCTCCTTCACGCAGGCCCGGGGCGCTACGGCCCCGGCTTGACCCCGGCACCGTTCAGGCAGTCAGCCAGCCGGGCGGACCGCCCATGTCCAGCCCCGTTTGTCTTCCCACACGCACGAGGCCACTAATTAACTGCCCGCATCTCCAGTCAGGGACACGCCCTCCGTCCGCCCTGCATGGGCGAGGCAGGAGCAGTTGAACATGCAGGCAGGTACGCCGAAGATGGCAGCACACAAGCCGGTACCGCGGGCCACTGTCAGCCCATCGCACCGGCCGCAAACACCTCGCCCCGCACGGGCGTCCCGCACCGTCTCAGATCCCGAAATATCGACCCACCCCTCTGGAGTAGCCTCGTGGAAATTCAGCGCAAATTCCGGCGCCTTCCCCCGCGCGGCGACGCTCTTCAGGGACGCGCCGGACGCCTCAGACGAGTGGGCCCTCCCGCCGTGGGCGTGGCTCGTCGCTCCCTCGACTCCAGCCGCTGCCTCGCCGGGCGGCAGAGCGGGTGGCGTGCTCGCGCGGGACGAGACGCGGCGCCATTGCTCGCCGCCCGCCGCCGGCGCTGACGGACGGCGACGACGGATCAGATCGGCCCGGCACGCCGCGTGCATACAAACCCCCTAATTGTACCATCGTCATACCGGACATGTCGGACGTCGGCAGCGGCACGCGCAGCTGAGCACGCTCACGGCGACAGCGCCCGGTGCAGACGGACACCGCGCCAGCACGGCGTCTGACGCTGACTGCTCGCGCCCCGGCCGCGAGGCATGGCGGCGATCAGCACGGGGGATGCGCGGAGGCCGCAGCGCAGTGCGGGGAGGCGCTGCAGCACAGTGCAGGTCACACAAGGTCAGGGCGTGGGCCGACCTCCCGACCACTAGCTGGTTGTCTAGTACCTGACGTGACCACTGTGCAGTCATCATCAGTGGCTGCAATGGTGGATGCGCGCCCGAAGCACAGGCGTGCTCCAAAATAATCGGAATACTGGATGCGCACGTGAAGGCGGCTAACGCCACACAACGCCGTCCACTTCCCTATCGCTGAGCCTCCAGCACCAGCCGCGTAAGGCCGAACTACATGGCCGGAAGCCGCCCTTAAAAACAGCTGTTCGCGTGGTGTCTGGCCTGGGCGACCGCACCGCCAGCGCTGTTGGCCGCAGCCGGCCGCTGCCGCGCCGCCTCACACGCTGAGCTGGCGCGCGATGTGGCTGCCGGGCCGTGTCGCCACCGGACGGCAGAGCACCGCGCCCGCGCGTGTCCGCCACGTCCGCAGAGCACCGCTCCCGCGCGCGTCCGCCACGTCCGCAGAGCACCGCTCCCGCGCGTGTCCGCCACGTCCGCAGAGCACCGCTCCCGCGCGTGTCCGCCACGTCCGCAGAGCACCGCTCCCGCGCGCGTCCGTCACGTCCGCAGAGCACCGCTCCCGCGCGCGTCCGCCACGTCCGCAGAGCACCGCTCCCGCGCGTGTCCGCCACGTCCGCAGAGCACCGCGCCCGCGCGTGTCCGCCACGTCCGCCGCGCGAGGCAGCCCTGGTTACACACCGTGAGGGGGGGGGGCGTCCCTGGTGCCCCGGACCGTCACCGTCCGGCGTCGGCGGACCGACGGGACGGTGCAGGTGACGTGTAGACCCTCCGTCAGAGCGGGGACGAGTGGCAGGGACGTCATCCTCCCCGCCTGCGAGGACAGCAGGCCTGGCGGCACGTCCAGGGACCCGACGCCACCGACGCTGCCGACCCAGGACCACCAGCCGCGCGGCGCACCGACAGAACGGGGGCGGACTGACGACGGACGCGCGGGTCCGGGGCGCAGCTGCCGTCACTTAGTCGCGCTCCGTCGCCGCCCGCGTCGCCCGACGCCAGACGCGGCGAGATCACAGCGGCGCCGGCGTCCGGTACAGGTGCTCCGAGTCTGCGCGAGGGATCGGCCACATGCAGTGTGTGCTTCCGCGTCGGCTTTGTTTGCTGGAAACACTGCCTCGAAACCGCGCTTATCCAAACCCAACCGGTAGCGTGATGATAACTGATGTGACACATCCTGGCCTTGCAAGACACTGCGCAGCCCATGGCAGCGTTGGATGTTTTCTGAATAAGAAACCAATGAGCGCTGACACGGCGCAGACGCCGTACAGCGGAAACAGAGCCATACCGCTGACTGGCGCCATAGGCCTCACAAATAATGAATAATAACCACGCTGTGTCCCCAAGCCCGCCGCGCAAGCCGATCCAATCCCACACTCGTCGTCGCTGACCTCCACCCGTCCCCAACAGGACCGCCACGCCCACCGCAGTCCCGGCACGCCTTCCTCCCCGGTGGTGGGGAGACGCCCCCGCCCTCCCCCCCCCCCCCATCCGCCCCCTCCCCGGCGTCCCGCTGGATAGAAGGTGCCACGCGGCCGCTCCGTAAGTAAACACACGCCGCTGGCAGCCACCGCCGCGTGCCAAGCCCGGCTCGACGAAAGCGTCCGGCGCAATCCCAGCGTCCGAGGCGGCGGCGGCGGCAGCTGAAACGGGCCCGATTCACCGTAGTTGCTCCACACAGGCTGGCAGGCAGAGCTCCTGCGCGCCCAGCTCTCGACAAGGACGGGCACTGGGGCGGGCTGTCCCGCAGCGAAGACCAAGGCGGTCGCGCGATCACCATTCACGCGAGCCTGCAGCAATCACTGGATTGCACCCAGCATCACGTAAAGCCCGCCCTCCAATGTACTCTCGGTACTTCTTACGTGATGGCTATTCAGCGACCCAATTCCGTTACAGTTGAATGCCAAACGACCTACAGTTAAGATAGCAACATGGCCTTCCATGATCTCTGTAACCCCGCCACATCTCTAAAATGCCCCCAATTACCTCCGTGGAAGACTCGTGCGGAAAAACCTCAGCAGACCGAAATCGAAGTCGGCCTTATCAGCCTGCACCAAATTACGTCGGTCATAAATTGCGGGCGGCTGCAGCCGTTCGATTCGAGAGCGGAGCCGGCACGCCGCAGCTGTCATCAGGAGAGGCTGTCCGGACCACGAGGGCCAAGCGGTCACCAGACATGGACGCGAACGGCCGCGCTCACAAGCCCGAGCATCATCGACAGCGCCGCCCAACTGCGGCCTCTCGAGCGTCGATTGCCCGGCCCTCAAAACGCCGGACTATCAGCCGCTTTCGTTTAATCCATCAGCTCCCCGGCCAATCCATTCAATCAAGCAATTACGCCAATTTTCTTCCCCTCGGCGGCGCGACCGTCTGGCGGCGCGGCGGGGGGATCCAGAGCGCCAGCAGCCCGCCGCCGCGGCACTGCGCCCCAGGCTCTGCGAACTGTAACAGCGCCAACCATCTTCCACAAAACGGCGCTGACGGCGACCTGCCGCCGGCCTGACGACCAAACGGCCCATAACACTCAACTGCAATGGGGAGGCGGCATTAGCGACATGCCGCGGGCGGCGTTGGCAGCGCGGCGGCGCGCGCCGGCGGCGGGGATCGTTCGCGGCAGGCGACAGGCTGCCGTCGCCCATCGCCGCATCTGTACACCTTTGTGACGGTCGAGCCAGGTGCCGACGTTGACGGGGCGGCCGCGCCGCATTACGGCCGGCTCATCAGGCGGTAATGACGCTCTATTACGGCGGACCCGGGACTCTCCGACCCGGCGGCGTCCATCAGAGGCCGCCGGGGTCATCGCCGGAGCGACGACGCCGCGGGGCGCGGCGCCGGTCATCAGTCGAATGACGGCGCCGACGGCCGCTCGTCTGGCCGGCGGCCGCGCCAGTGCAGCCCGCCTCCGACCGGCGGCGGCCACCACACGAGCGTGGCGCCGTCGCTGCAAGCACGCGGTTCTGGCACTACGGCACAACACAGCGGCGCGATGAGGCGAAGGCCCACGAGGAAAGACACCTCGCCGCGCGGTGCCGTCATGGCACACAGTGCAGCCGCCGCTGCCAGGCCCTCGCCGCTGCGGGCCGACATAACTAACCCCTCTGAGCACGACACCGACTCCCAGCCTGTGCACACCGACGGACACCGCCCCCAGCGCCCCCGGGCCGGCGAGGGGGGCGACCAGTCGGCCCAGGCGCCGGCGCCGGCGGACCCGAGGGCAGGGCGCGTGTCGCCGCGCCGCGCGCCGCCGTCCAGCGCGGGAGGCGGCCACAGGTGCGCGCCAGCACGGCAGCGGCCCGACGACAGACGCGCCGCTGGGCGCGCGCCACTGGATCAGCTCCACCGGCCGTGACGCCGTCGCCGCCGCCGTCGTTTGCGATCGGCTGGGCCGACCGGCGCCGGCGGCTCGCAGCCGGACGTCCCGACGAGATACGGACGCCCGGCGAACGGCCGCCTATCTCCAGTGTTTGCACTGGAGCCGCGGCACAACAACCCAGGGCGGCCGCCGGCACGGACGGCGGCGGCGGCTCCTCCGCGACCACGGCAACGTCGCGGCGCCGCGAACGGCCGCCGCCGTGCGCGACGGGAAACCCGCCGCAACTTTCTGAGCGTCATTCACCGCCACCGCGCGGATCAGGGGCGTGCGCGACCGCGCGCTCTTCCGGAAAATGGCCCCTTTGTTGTTGACACTGCGCGTCGGGCTATCCCCAGGAGGCTCCGCGGCGCGGTGGCAGCGGCGACACGCCACTGCCCGCCGCCAACCGAGACCGCACGACCTGGCGCCGGCGGAGCGTCCGTCCCGGTGTCGCACGATCGACGCCCACACGGAACAACACGCTGAGGGGCACTACACAGGCGCGTGGCCTCGTGAGCAAGGGGCCGACGGACCTGCTTGGGATACCCCGCTGACGGCAGGACGCCGACCGTATCCGACGTCGGCGCCGTTCGGTGCCCGGAGAGCTCCTGTCGGCGGCCGGGGGATTCTGGCCATCGACCAGCAACTGCACAGAGCTGGCGATCTCGTCCGGCGCTGGCAGGCCCTCAGGCGATCTCGTCCGGCGCTGGCAGGCCCCCAGGCGATCTCGTCCGGCGCTGACAGGCCCCCAGATGATCTCGTCCGGCGCTGACAGGTCGTGGTCGATTTCGTCCGGCGTTGATAGGCCCCCAGGCGATTTCGTCTGGTGCTGACAGGTCCCCTGGCGGTCTCGTCCGGCGCTGACAGGCCCCCAGGTGATCTCGTCCGGCGCTGACAGGTCGTGGCCGATTTCGTCCGGTGCTGACAGGCCCCTAGGCGACCTCGTCCGGCGCTGGCAGGCCCCCTGGCGATCTCGTCCGGCGCTGGCAGGCCCCCTGGAGACCTCGTCCAGCGCTGACAGGCCCCCTGGCGATCTCGTCCGGCGCTGACATGCCCCCTGGCGATCTCGTCCGGCGCTGACAGGTCGTGGTCGATTTCGTCCGGTCCTGATAGGCCCCCCGGCGATTTCGTCCGGCGCTGACAAGCCCCCTGGTGATCTCGTCCGGCGCTGACAGGCCCTCGGACAATTTGGTCCGGCGCTGAAAAGCCCGGCCCGTAGGCCAGCGTGACCACGTACCGCCGAAGTCGTACCGTCAGACGGTAACGACGTCCGACGGTCCCCACAGTCTGCAGTCTGCAGCTTGTAAAGTCCGCAGTCGGCCGCTTGTAAGGTCTGTAGTCGGCCGTGTGTCAGGTCTGGGTCACCTCCGGCGCGCCCGCGGCGTTCGGCCGGCGACGACGCCAGTAGAGAGCTAGGACAGCCAGAGCTGCTGGAGCGCGCTACCGTTCCGCTGGATGGGGTGCGGCCCTGGCCAGCCTGCGCGACTGTGCTGTACAGCGGGAGCGCCAGCCAACAGGCAAATATAGCACCTTAATGCGTCCATACAAGCCGGTCAAAAGCTCCACTAGCGACTGCAGACCACAAAACTATGGGAGAGGGCGCGGGTGTTAAAAACCGGTGGGTTGGAAGAGGTCGACCAACCGCTGTCTTGGCAGACGAACCCCGCCCTCCAGAGCTAAACATTGGCTCGACGGATCGGGAGTGCAGCCAGTGGCCTCTGACATGCTGGCAGCGAGTGGAGGTGCGCCGGGCGGCCCACGCGGCGCCGCGCGGGCGCCCACCGCCGACTGCGTGTGCGGCTGGCGGACGCCGCCGAACCCATAAACATTTACGTGGGCGGCAAACAGAGCGCCGCGGGTCGCATCCGGTCACCACGGGGCGGCGCCACCGGCGCGGCGCTCCTCAGCTGGCGAGGAACGCCGAGCCGACCTCGCAGCCAGCGGCGCGACGGCCACAACACGACACCTGCCGTCAGCTCCGCCGAGCGCCGCCCGTCCGCCGCGTCCGCCGGCCGCACAGAAGCGCCGTCATCGCGCGAATCACGGCGGCCAGCGCCAGGCGGATGCCGTGACGGCCTTGTCGGGGCCCACTCAGCCCCAACCGGCCAGCCCCCTCGGCGTCACGAGATGCCTAGCTATCGCCCCATCGGCGGCGCCGCGCCGCGCCGTGCCGGCGCCCCTCCGCACCTGACCCCGGCCGTCGGTACGGGCGCCCCCGCTGGCCGCACACGCGGCGGCCGCCTCCTTATCGGCGCACCACTCCCGCGCGCTAATTAAATCCCAATATCCCGGCGGTAATTTCTCTAAAGCGACGCGGCACGGCTCCTTAGATAACGAGCGGCGGCCGCCGCCGTGCGGCGCCGACAGGTGGCAGCAGGGGCGGCGCCAGGGCCGGCCGCCAAACATGGGCAGGCGGCCGGTCCGGCCGTGCCATACGCGGCCGACGGCTGGGCGCCCCGCCAGGCGGGGAGCCCGCCTCGCCCGGCTGAGGACCGCTCCTGAAGCATGGGACTGCTTCAGAGCTAGCGGCCCAGCGCATCGCGACCGCGCTTGGTTGCAGCTCGATGCCCTGATGGTCGGGCAGAGCGAGTGGAGAAGACCTCTCAGAACCCCTCACGAACACGATGCGGCGGTTGGTGCGCAGGTGCAGGCCTTCGGCGTGGGCCCGCCGGCCAGTCTCGGGCGAAGCGAAGCGAGGCGAGGCCAGGCTGTCCAACATCCGGCGGCTGGCTGATGAACGCTGACAGCGGCGCGGAAGCGGCCGAGGCGGACAGGCACGCGTGGTGCGCACATATGGCCGGCAGACCGGCCCCGTCGCCCAGCGGCCGATCATAGGAACCGCGTCCCGGACATTGCCGAGAACACACCCTCACGCGGGCTCCCGACCTCGGCCTCAACCGCTTGTCCTGCCGTCGCCAGGTCGTCCACGGGCGTCAGACATCCAGCCTCGTCCACGATCAGATAATAGCAACGATCACATGGTCGTCGACAAAAAGGGAATACCTAGCAACACGACGAGCGGCCGGCGACCGGCGCCAGCGGTGGCGGCTGCAGCGGCCTGTCCGCAGCTGCAGCCGGTTCGCGCCTGTCGCGTCTTGTTGCGGCGTTTCCGGTCGCGCGGAACGGCGTGACACAAACGTGCTGGCCCGCAAAGCGCTCGCTATAAATTCATGCGAGTCATGACCAATCAGAGAATGTCATCACATGAAATGGATGGGCCAGGAAACGGCCGCAGGAAAGTCGGCACGCCGCGCCCGTTACGCCGGCGCCCGGCTGCTCTGGTTCTCAGAGACCTGTGTTCGGCAACACCGGACACTGGACACCCGACGCAGAGCCATCTTCACGTGCCGCCGTGACAGAGGCGAGGTACGTTCTGCCAGCGCTCGTCGAGGCCGCTTCTGGACATCATCCATTTCGCTGAGGAGCCTGCCGACCGCCCGCGGCACGTCGGGCTTGAGCGGGCTATTCCCGCCGGCCGGAGATTGGCCGCGTGGGTCGAGCCATTCCTTCTGATTTTGGACGCCGCTCAGGATGGGCCGCGCTATTTCCGCGCACAAGTGGCGCTTTAGACCGCGGGCCCCGCCATGTGCTCGTGCCACACCTCTTCCGGGACGGGCATGCGGCCAATGACGCTCTAATCACTTATGAATTCCCATCACATTTCGAAACGAGCACTCGTACAGATCAAAGGCTTGTCCCAGCCCACTGGCGGGCGGCTGGACGCTGCATCCTAGAGATACTGGCGCAGCAAAAACCTTCGTCTCCACCGGGATCTCCACGGTCGATCCTCCCCGCGCACGCAAAAACCCCGACGCCTCAGGACGCTATTACAGGATAAAGCCATTCCTTTGTGTTCCTAAGCTCCGCTAAAAACACAACCCAATAAGGCAACTTGAAGACAGCGGCCTGAGTGAGCCTCGGCGAACGATTTCGAGCGAACGTAACACGATTCTACGACGCCACGCCGGGCTCGGGCTTTGTCCGTCGCTAGCCGGCGCCGGACGCGCGCTGTGGCGAATTGAAACCCTGCCGTGCATACGCGGCGATTCATCCCACCGCGCCGCGGGCCACGCGTGGACGGACTGACGGCGCCACGGCGGTACCCTGCCGCGAAGACGGGCCCGTCAAGCGCCGCGGACAGCGTGTCTGCCGCCACCCCCCACGCCGAGCTCATACCCACCTCGATGTCGTCACCGGCCGGGGCTGGAGCGAGGCAAAGCCCTGACTTGGCGGGACGGCGACGAGGGGCCCGCCACCGCCTGCCCCCGCCGCGGCGGTGATCTCCGAGAGACGCGGCCCGGCCGCCGCTGCGCCACTTTCACTCTCCGTCGCGCCACGGGACAGAGCCGGGCGCAGCGGGACGGCGGACGGACCGGCGCCGGCGGACAGGGCACGTCCCCCCCCCCGCCCCTCAATCGTGACCCGGCACCAAGATCTTGCCCTGCTCCGACACTGCTGCCGATCTGTGTCGCTCTGCTCCTGCTGTCCGCTCTTGCCCTGGTCTTGACGCCGCTGGGACCTCTTCCCAGGTCATAACTCTACTGGCGGCTCCTCCTCCTACTGCGGGCTTCTCTTCACTGTCCTACTTCTTACCGGCCCTGCCCCGCCTCGGGGGTACTGAGACTTTGCTGTCGACCTGCCTCGGTCCTAACTCCTGACCCTGCCTCGGTCCTGATGCCGGTCTGCTCCTCGATGCTGTTCCTATCGCCCGACTCTTTGTTATTATGTCTCTGTTGTGGAAGCCTTTTCCCGCTTTGAGTTTTGCCACTTCTCTCGGGTCCCGCTTCTAACGCCAGCTCCTGCCTGGTCCGGATCGCTACGCAAGTCCCCTCCCCAGGTACTGACTCCGTCGCTGCTCCCCCACCCCTCCAACCGGGCCCGCGCGCCGCTGACAGCCGCGGAAACAGGTAATTCAGATCGATCACGGCCAAACATGGCCCGACGTCGGCCCGCTCCGGGAAACACGAGCGGGCTGTCGCCCCGCCGCCGATTTCGTGTACACCAATCGCCTGGTGATAGATTGGCGCCCGGAATATGAAGCAGCTCGGTTTTAAATCCGCACAAAAAAACACACACACACACACACACACACACACACACACACACACACACACACACACACACACACACACACACACACACACACACACACACACACACATACCTGAAACATGAGCCCCGCTTACATCGCATTACAGGACGCTTGGCTCGGCGGCCGGCCGCGGCGGCGAGCCCGCCCTTCGCACGGCGCCGCGCCGCCAAAGCCGCGGCTCGCTGCCGCCACACCTGCGCGCCGAGCCGCCGGCGCCCGACCGACGGACGCGGCTATCTCTCCCCGGTCAGCTAATCCGGCGGCGCTGCGGCCACCCGGCGGCGGCCGTCTGGCGGCCGAGCGTGTCTGATGACGACGGCGGCGGCGGCGGCCTCCGGTCACGCACAGACAGGGCCCAGCCACCAGCCGTCCATAACCCGGCCGTGTCGTGCCCGAGCGCACGCTCCGCCGCCGGCCGCGTGTCCGCCGGCCGTCAGCGGCACCGCCCCAGGCTGGCAGCGAGACACCGACGGTTTTTGCGCCGGTCGTTCCCAGGTGGCTTCGTGGGGCCGCAGTTCGGTTTAGGAGACGCGGAGATGCCGATCGATGCGAGCCTTCTCCCACTCGGCCGTCTGGCCCCGATCTTCAGATTTTTTCCTCCGCCAATGGGCATGGCCGTCAAGGGCAGACACACGCCGGTGACCGGTACGAAGGACCCGGTAAATCAGCCTCGAGAGAAAACGGTCTGCGTACACGACGGCTCCGGACATGCGGTACGCCATGACTGCAAAACGCTGGGAAAGCTGAAGGCGTAGTCGAAAATCACGACACGCAACGAACAGTCGGACGACGAGCGCATCGCGCTGGCCTGAGTGGCCGTCACGATCAAGGCATCTTGAGCAACACCCAACCGGACCACGACGCCACCGCTGATCGCCAGCCGCGGCGCCAGCCGGTGGGTGAGGGCGACCAGACCCGCGCTCCGAACACAAACCGATAGCACAATCTCAACAGGGGCGCGGACAGCTGAGCGCGCGGACGCGCGCTATCTCCGGCGGAGGTGCGCTACGGAGCCGGCGCACAGCAGCCGCCGCAGGATGCGCTCAGGGCCGGCGGCTCGCGCTGATAGCCGGCTCCGAGCACGCCCGCGTGCGCGCCGCAGACGCGCCACGGCCAGCGCCACGGTCAGCGCCGGCTCGGCCGGATCAGCGGGGGTCAGGCGCCGCTGACGGCCGGCCGGCGCACCTGTGCACAGCTGACAGGTGTCAGAGGCAGTCGCAGGTACATGACAGGTGCGTGCACGCGCGCTGACCCGAGGACGGGGCTTCACTGACTGAAACCCAGTCGCAAACTGGCTAAGAACCGAGAACAGGTCCCGCAGACTCAGCTGTTCGGCAGCCTGCAATCCCCAGAACGACTGCAAGCCAATGGACCACCCACGCTGTCGGCTCCCGATGCGTGGACAATCACCGCGTTTGCTCTGGCTCTGGGACCTGGACCTGGACCTGGACCTGGACCTGGACCTGGACCTGGACCTGGCTTGGGGCTCAGGGCTCGGAGCTCGGGGCTTGGGGCTCAAGGCTCAGCCAGGGCCTGGCCGGACGCGTCACGGCCGCCGCCCATGAGCACCCACCGTGACGTCACGAGTGCGCCGTGTTTGTTTTCACGTGCGGTACGAGCGACGGCCGGCGGCCGCACTCTGGCCCTGACATTCCGGCCAGCGCCGGCGGCCGCAGCGTAAACAGTGGCCGGTGGCCGGCCCCGGGCCAGCGCTGGTGCCGTCTCCGCCGGTGGGCGGCGGACGCCCCGGCCGGCCCGCCGACGGCCGCACCCGCACGGACAGCCGGGCCAGGTCAGGAGCGGCCCGAGCCGACAGTGACTGGCCAGGTCGGGCTGCGACAGGCCGCCGGAGGACCGGCGGGGACCGCGGCGCTGGCGGGACAGGGGACCGGTGCAGTAATGAAGGGACCGGACCGGACGTGCTGAGGCAGAACTGCACACATGACGGCCTACACTGGGAAATGCCGTCGGGCGAAGCCAATTGTGAGTGGTGTCATGCAGTTGCGGACCGCCGGAGCGGAAAACGAGAGGGGAGCTTCCCATATAACGCCAACGCACCAACAACGCAATTGATGTATGAGTGGCGAGCGAAATATTCTTTGATTTTTATGTGGAGCTAGAGTTTCAGTGAAGCGTTCCACCCCAATCACACAAATTGCAATCACACACGACGCAGAAGGATAACGCTGTCCAACAGGCCGTAACACTCCCACGACGACTTCTTTATCGCGGCTTGATCGACAGCACAAGAGCACAGTACACTACCACGACAGACGACAGCAGAGCCCTCCGCACCGTAATGGCGACAGCGCAGCTGTCCGTACGCAACGCGCCATCGACAACGAAGCAGTTCGCACCAGGGCACACAGCAGGAGCGCTGTACGATGAGTGCGTCAGGTCGCGCATGTGACGTCACAGGGACTGCGGCCGGGCGCCGAGCAGGACCTCGGCTGGACGGCTGCCGGCGCACCTGCCGGCGCCGCGGCGCCGGCCGGCCGAGCTCACGGCCTCCCCGTACCAGCCGGCCTGGCCGTTGGCTGCCGCGTGCCGGCCGACAGCGCCGACAAATGGCCGGCTCGGCCGTCACAACAGCAGGCCGTCACGGGCGCCGGCGGCCGCTGGACGGTCCACCGCCGCCGCCGCGGCGCACCGGCCGGGCGGCGGCGGGCGCCCGCGCCGCCTCGCGGCTGAGCCGGGTGCCCCCGCCGCCGGACAAAGCATCGACTGGGGCACCGGAATCGGAGACAGCCGACGTGCGAGCAACGCGTGCTAGGATGGCACGCGGCTGGGCGGACCGGTGCGCCGGTCCAGCCAGCGCTCGATGTTGACAAGGGGTGTCGGCGGCTGGACTTCACAGGCTACAACACGTACGGCCTGCTCTGTAAATTACTTGTAGAACTGCGCTCTTCCCTGACAAGCAGCAGTTTGCTACCCATTACCAGCCATACCCGCCAGCCTCACACCCGTCTAATCCCGAGTATCCGTTTTTACCGCGAAACGTCCGGAGCCCCTGGGCCAGACGCCAAATTTTCCCAAGGCTTTAGGCCACGACCTCCCATTTCCCTTTTCTTACACCGACGCTCACAGTGGCAAAGCCAGAAGGCATTGCAGCAACACAGCGCATTACACGCCGCCGGGCGCCGCCCGTCTCCGGTTCGCCGGCGCGTCGGACCGCCCGTCCACCCCCTGGGACCGTCGCTGCCGACACCGGCGCGTCGGCCGGGCGCCACCGACGCCGGCCCGCACGCGGCGGCCGATCACCGCCCCCGATAAAACCCGTTTGTCGGTTCAAAGACCGCGCGACGGCGCACGTGCTGGGCGGTGGCGGCGGCGCTCAGACGTGGCCGCCGGGCGGAAGCGGAAGCGACCCGAGCGGACCGCGCGCGCTCGCAGCTGGCGACTCCGCAGACCAGACCGCGGACGCGGACAAGGCAGGCGGAGTCCGAGGCCAGCTCCTCTGATCCTCATCTGAGGCTCCTCTGATCCTCATCTGAGGCTCCTCTGATCCTCATCTGAGGCTCCTCTGATCCTCATCTGAGGCTCCTCTGATCCTCATCCAAGGCTTCTCTGATCCTCACCTAACGCTCCTCTAGCCTCCATCCGACGATCCTCAGATCATAATCTGTGGATCCCCTGACCCCCCCCCCCCCCCCAGCGCGTCCCAGATGGCGGAGGTCACAGGTCAGAGGAGAGCCGACGCCGGGAACCGTGTCAACTGTGCTCTGAAGTCCAACCGAGCGTGCCGCCGATATTCACCGCAGCGCGAACTACACACGGTGTGGCGAGCGTTCGAGCGGAGCGAGTGACAAGGACAAACGACGACAGGCAAGGGCACACGACACCACTGATCGAACAACCTCGGCCACGGGAAATGTGCTGCGTTTTCACCACATGCTGATAACGCACTACCGCCATCCGGTTATGACGCAGCGCGAGTTCTTGTTTTCATCAGGCGACGCCGGTGGCTGGAACGTCGCAACAATCTGCCCTGACGGCGGTTGATCTCAGCGTCAAGAGTCAGGAACGGGCTGCATTTGATGCGGCTCTAGCTGACACCAGCTGCGCACCTCACGTAGTCGGAGAACCACGGAGCCCGTTTCCGTCTCCCACTGGCTCTGCCAATCCATGCCGGCTCCTCCGCGCCTCCTGCCGTGCTCGACAGTGTCTGGCTTCTCTACCCTTCTCTGGATGCTTCCTCCAGTTGTCTCCGCCCGTCATCCGCCGTCTCTCCCCACTCCCCAACACCCCTCGCCGTTTCATCCCTCATCCACTCCCACTCCGTCCACCCAGTCGTCCTAGGTCGCCTCTGACACTCCTCCGACACTTCCCCTATCTCTTGCGTCACCGCGCTGACTTCCTATCGGCCTTCCGCCACCTCCGTCCGTCCGCTGACCGCGCCGTCCTCGCCGCGCTCGCCGCACGGCCAGCTGGCCGGTGACGCTGCCCGGCGTCACGGGCGCGGCGGGCGTGACTTGGCAGCCGCCGTCCCGACACCGGACGCCGCCGGCCCGAGCCGCGCGGCCGGCCCCGGCGGACGCCAGCGGGCCGGCCGGGTAACACACGACCGCGTGACGCACGGCCGTCGCGCGGGCCGGCAGGCCGTCACGGCGGCGACGGGCTCGCGGCGCCGACTGCTGCGGCTGGGACGGTACAGTCTCTGAGAGTCCCCACCTGCTGTTACCGCCCTCATGACCGGCCGTCGTCCCGGAGGCCTCGAGACAGACCATCCTTGCAGGACCCCTCCCCCGTCCCTGGACTGGCTACTGCATCTCCTCTCATTCCCGTTCAGGAACGGCCATTAAACGCCCTCCACTGCAGTGCCAGGTCTGCTCCCGTGGTCACTGCGCCAATTGCCTGAGCACCGCAAACAGCGCGTGGCGCGACGAGACGACCTTGGTCAGCCAGACCACCCCACCGGCTGCCAGTCGCTGAGCCGGCCAGGCGGCGCCAGCAGCCGCGGCGGGACGGAACGCGGCGAGACGCGGAAGGGCAGACAGATCCCCTGGCCGGCACAGAGCCCCGGCCACTCCGCAGACCGCGTCCACAGGCCTGCCGAGCGGCCACCGAACGGCTCTGAACGGCACGAGCGGGGGAGGCCAGGACCGCTGGCGCGGAGGACGCCAGTCCACCGCCGCCGGCCGCCGTCTGCCTCCCGTGTGGGCACGGCACCGGCTTCCGCCGCGCCCGGCAGAAGTGGATGCTGACGCACGGTGAAGCTGGGACAGTGATGCGCCCGGGGTGGGGCGCGGACAAACGGGCGCGGCGAGCGCGGACTGCGTCACTCCACCGCAGCTCTGACCGCGAGCGGCGCGCCCTGTGCCGGCCGCGTGTCTTTGTCGTCCCCCCCCCCCCCCACCAGGGGACAGGCGCCTTATTGACAGGTTGCACGGTCGCACCGGCCGGGATGCCACAACGCTACTTATCCATCATGAATCATCGCCCTTATCAGCAATAAACAAACAAGCAAGCGGACGGACCGGCGCGCCTGGCGTGCCTCCCGGCGGGAACGCGCCGCTGCTATCGGCATCTGCAACTGACCGGCACACGGCTGCTCACGCGTGATGGGCGGCGTCGTTCGGCAAAACACCGGCGCGGTCACGGCGCGCGTTCACAAACCCACCGGTTCCATGGCGGCGCTGGGAGCCCGAGGGGCCACGGCGGGGCGGCGGCGATCGCGTCCGACTCGCGACGGCCGACCGGTCCCGACGCCGGGCGCCGTCTGCCCGCCGCAGGCCGTCCGCGCCGGGGTGAGGCGGAGGTCTGCAGTCCGGTAAAACCGGCGGCGGCGACTGGATGGGCGGCGGCAGCAGCCGTCACCTCTGGCTGGGCTGCTGCCGCTGCTCGCTCTGACCTGACCTGGTCTGGTCTGGTCTGGTCTGGCCTGGCTCCTGGCCCGTCAGTCCCGGCCAAATCCCATCGGTAATTGGGAAGGATCCCCTTTTCAGCTGTATCAAAGCGACGTTAGGAAGGGCAGCGCGCGACAAGGGCCCGGCGCGCGCAGGTGAGGCAGGCAGACCACCTGACCATCCGGTGCGATGAGGGGCTTGGGGACTGGGGAAAAGCTTTGATCAACAACAGATGCATCGGGGGATAGTGTTAGGAGACGCCAGTTACCGTGAGCAACATAACATGATGAGAATATCTGAGCATTAATCAGGCACCAGCCTGGGACATTATTAATATAGCAACGCTACGCATCCGGGCCAGCCGCTATGATATATAGCCCAGCTCAACAAAGCGCACGCTTCGCCTAAGTGCAGTAACTAAAAAAAGCTCCGTATGATTGATGACCTGCACACCGAAAGACGAGGAAAAATCTTTTATACTTTATTCTTAGGAAATGAGAACACAGGGAGGAACGGCTCTTCCAAGCTACCCCGACATCAAAATGTGCAGCACACACACCGAGTGGAGCACGTCATTAAATCTCCGTCGAACGTTTTCCCCTCCCAATAATCCCATCACATTTATCACCAGGCAGCCCCATCAACACCGAACCGTTTCTTCCCGGTGGCCTCATGAAACTAATCTCCAACTTGTAACAGCATCACTTTAAAACTGAAGCTCAAACGCGATCTAAAGCTCCAATGAAATATTATGGCCCGGTGCCATCATTAAGCGAAGATCGCAATCATTCCACCATCGAAAACATCTCTGGAGGGAGCATCTCCACCCCGTGGCATCCGTGTCGGCTAGAGCTCTCTCACCAGCGACAGACCTCCCGGACCACCGGTACGCCCGGAACCAGACGCGGCGGCAACGGGGGCGGTAGGCGGGGAGACGGATAAATCCGCCAAGAGTCTTGAAATGTAGCAGTGCCACCTTTGGCATTTTGTGAGAGGTGCGGACCCATCACACCCACCCACCGCTCTCCCCACCCCAGTCAGTCACCAGTCGGCGGTGACCTCCCGTCCCCGACGTCAGCTCCGCTCCCAACTCCCCGCCGCCACGCAGCGCTGACGTCACCCTGCCGGTGACGTCACGTAGAGGAGCGGAAGCGCGCGGCGCTAACGTGACCGGGTCCCGCTGGCGGCGGCACGACAGGCGGCCGCATAACAAACACGGCCGTATAACGAGAGCGGCTTTGGATAACAACCGACTCGTCGCTGCCGACCTGGCCGCGCCCGCCACCCGGACGGGCCGACAAACGGGCGGGCGGACGAATGGCGGCGGGCGGACGAATGGCGGCGGGCGGACGGATGGCGGCGGGCGGACGAACGGCGGCGGGCGGACGAATGGCGACGGGCGGACGAATGACGGCGGGCGGACGAATGGCGGCGGGTGGACGAACGGCGCCGGGCGGACGAACGGCGCCGGGCGGACGGACGGCGGCGGGCGGACGGACGGCGGCGGGCGGACGCGCGCCTCTGGGGAACTACAGGTGAACTCTCAACGTGGACGCCGGTGAGCGACGGACGCATGGTTCAGTCCGTGTCGCGAGACCCGAGGCCACGGCGCGCGGGACCCGCTCCCCCAGCAGGAGGCGCGTGGAGGACTGAACAGCGCGGCCGCCGCAGGACAGAAGCAAAGCGTCGCCACCATCCGGCCGGCCTGCGCCGCTCTGCACCCGGTTCGGCCGACCCCTGACCTGCGGCGCGACCGGTGCCGGCGGCGCCACTGCACCCTCGCGCCGCCAGCGCGCCGCCGGCCCGACCTTCTAGCGGCGCGACACCGGTCGGCCGACGAAAATTTATGAAGCGGCCGCCAATTACCACCGGACCGGCGGTTCGCGCCCGAATTCCGCGGCAGCGGGCAACGAGGGGGCGCCGACGTTTTTGTCCCAGAGCGGGCCGTGGCCAGGGCCGCCGCGGCGAGGGAGGGGCAGCCGGGCCAGAAAAACGCGTGCACACGGGCCGGGCGGGTCTTCTGGCGCAGAGACCACCGGCAGCACGGTTATCTATGCGCCGGAGTAGCATTACATTTTACGATGCCGTTCAGGGGAAAGGTGGCTAAGTGGCAGGACAAGGGACAGTCACCCTACGACCACACCAACATCCCGGCAGTTCGTCAGGCTAATGAGGTAACTTATTAAAAATGGCTACACCGGTAACATTACATCTAGGCGACCTTCAACACGATGATCTTGTACCTTGTGTCTAGCCAGAAGTGGCATGTTCAAGTGTTGGGCACACCGCCAGATAAAACCAAACGCATGCCCGAAAGGCATAGTTTTCGGAGACAAAACACGAAACTGGAATATGTTTTGTTGACAGCAATCCGTCCCATTTGGCGGGCTGCTCATTTATCTGTCCCATCGATCCTGATTCACCGCTAACCAAGCGCATGAGGTGTTCCACAACACCCATTACGCTTGTCTGATGAGCGTCTTGAGAGATGGCCGATGCTGATCATCGGCGGCCAAACAAAGCATTATCATGTGGAGACGATTACACGGCCATAAGCTGCCGCTGCCCCCAAAACAAGTCAGGAATACCGCGCGGCTTACGCGGTCGGGGAAAGCAGCAAAGCTCGGCTGAAGTCAAACGTAATCAGACTGGCCGTGCGGGGCCGGCCATCCGGCCTAGCCCGGGCGGACCGGCGGCCGCTGCCCGCCGGCCGGCAGGCCCGCCCTCCGCGCTCCCGCCGACAGCAGAGCCGCGCGGCACGCGGAGCGGGCCCCGCCGGCCGGCAGGCCCGCCCTCCGCGCTCCCGCCGACAGCAGAGCCGCGCGGCACGGCGGAGTGGGCCCCGCCGGCCGGCGGGCCCGCCCTCCGCGCTCCCGCCGACAGCAGAGCCGCGCGGCACGGCGGAGTGGGTCCCGCCGGCCGGGGGCCCGCCCTCCGCGCTCCCGCCGACGGCAGAGCCGCGCAGCACCGCGGAGTGGGCCCCGGCCGGCCGTCGGCGCCTGCCAGCACAAGCGCCAGCCGATGACGTCCGTACGCCGAGCCTGTAATCGGCCACACGTGTCGCCGACGCGCCCACACACTGAGCGCCGGGCTCGAGGCGCCGGCCGGGGTGTACCGCGTTCCCGCGCTGAGTGAACGCTACAGCGACGGGCGGCGGTCGCCCAGCTGGCCGCGCGTCCTGCATCGCGGCGAGGCCGTCCTCCGCCGATCGGTGCATGGCAGCCTAATTATAGCCTCGAGGGCGGGGGGAACAGGTCAGACCAGTCCGGCGCCGGACGCGCCGACCGCGGCGCTGCAGCGGCTGCCGCGGTCGACTCCTCGCGCGAGCGTCCTGGGCGGGCGAGGCAGGCCCGTCGCGCCGCACCACCGCCGGAGCGGCGGCACACTGCACGGGGGTCTGGCGACGCGCCCGTCCGGCCGGGCCGAACCACCGACACCCGCCGGTACGTCCCGGCAGCGGCGGCGAGGGGTGATCGTCCCCGGTCCGGCCCGGCACGCCTCCTGCGCGCCGGGGAGCGGCCACTCAGCACCGCCCGGCGCCGGCGCTGTTTGTCACCGCGCACCCTCGCGCGGCGGTCGCCGGCGGCGCCGGGCCCGCTGCCGGACGCCGCCGGCCGCCACCCGAGCCGCCGGCGTTCGGCAGCAAACAGCGGGGCGGCGCCGGCCGCGGCGAGGGTCTCGCAGCGCGGTACACGCCCGGGGTACCGAGTGCGCGGCGGGGAGCAGGCGACGCGCCCGAGTAATTGGGGTTCCGTTTGGGGGGGAGGGGGAGGGGCGGCGGACGGCGTCGCGTCGCGACCTGGGAACCGGCCGCCGGAGAGAAGCGAACGAAGGCGCCGGGAAACGAACGAGGACGACGAGCGGGAGCGTCCGTCAAACGCAGCTGGGAGGCGGTCCGATGCTGGACGACGGCAACACATCGCCGCCGAGAGACAGAGGACCAGCCTGGCACCGACTGAGCATGCATACTGCAGCGATGGCAGAGGTTTGTCCTCCCGCTGCCAAATCCGAACCACACAAGAGCCACAGGGAGCTGTATGGAGCTGCATGACATGGTGCCACCCTGGCCGCTGACAGCGTGCTGATGAAATAGATATGTGGGCGGCTCAGAACATAAACTGACCGGTCCATTCTGCCGACACTGGACAGGACACACCTAGGTGGCCACCCACGGGGCATGCAAGGAGCACAGCAGACTGCTGCAAAAGTACAAATGAAATACATGTGCCATCATTGTGTAATGTACACCAGCCTGCATTGATATGCCCATCAAGTCAAGACAACAATGGAGAACATGCTGCGGATGTCATGTTTTTGAAAATCAACTCTCACTCATTTTGACATGTCACCTTTATTCAGATGTACCACTGATATAGTACAATGTTTTATTATGAAAGAATATTAAGCAATGTATCTACACTTATGTGGCATTCTATGAGCATTAAAGCCAGAGAGCACTGGTAGGGAATGCTGAATTTGCTGATGGAAATGTGACCACATGTTAAAACCTAGTACAATAAAAATGTATTTGATTTGGAACAGCTCAGAATGTTACAGAACTTTTCATTTCAGGTCAGAACCATTCAGTCTGCCTGACGTCAGTCAGTGATCTTCTTTGCTCCAATAATTTTAATAATCAAATAAGCTAACCATGATACACTACATCCATTCTGACAAGGGTAGATCAAGGTAGAGTAGCTGTGGCATCCTTCCCCAACAGTCCAAGTTTAGCAGAAAAATACATTTGTGGACCTGCAAGAAAGTCTTAATAGTTATACAATGATAATCACTGAAATAAGAGGAAGCAGAATGTGACCATCTTTTAGAACAACACTGGACACCTATTTGATTTTGACCATACCAAGCGAGGGTTACCCACCCCAAACACACTCTGAATCCACTCCTGCATTTTGAACAGCAATGTGAACAATTAGGCAACTCACCATGATTTGCGAAGTCCCTGGGCCCATGGACATGCTGGTTCCGCAGTGCTACAAGATGGTGCAGCAACAGTTGGTCCCACTTTCAATTTCTGGGCTGTCATTCATTTCTCTCACTATCTCCGTGAAGACTTGATTTACATTGGTTTTACTTTTGGCACTAGTCTCTAGAAACGGACCACTCCACATCTGAGCGAGGGCCATTCCTTCCACTGTTGACACCTCACGCTGGTGCTCCAGGTCTATCTTGTTTCCAACAAGCATGATAGGCACTCTGTCTGTTCCTTTGACTCTCGATATCTGTTCCTTCATGTTCTTGATATCTTGAAAGGTCTGGTGGTTCGTGAGGCTGTAGACAACAAGGAAGCCCTGACCATTTTTAATGTACAAGTCACGCATGCTGGCAAACTGTTCGGTGCCAGCCGTGTCCAAGATTTCAAGAACACATGGAGAGCCATCAACCTCTATTTCCTTTCTGTAGAAATCTTCAATTGTAGGATCATACTTCTCCATGAAATGTCCGGAAACAAACTGGACGGTTAGGGCACTCTTCCCGACACCGCCGGAGCCCAAAACGACGACCTTGAACTCCCGCATCGTGCCACGTACTTTTCCTTCCCACTGCACACCAAAAAGTCTCTAGGGAGAGCTCCGGCGGTCCATTTATACCACGAGGGATCAAATAAACCGGACTCCCTCAAGAGCACCACCACACCCACCCACACCACTCAGCATCCATCTCGCGTCTGCAACAGGCGGCAGCGACAAACGTGGTGCGCAGCAAAGTGCGCCGTTCAAGCTCGACGCCTTATGAAATACGTTCGCTGTCGAAGTTTGGAAGTAATGACGTCATGATAAAATTGACGGCCTTTTCATAATTAACAAAATAATTATTCAGTGAGGCTTCAAACCCAGGGACGGATCCAAAAGAGGTAGTGCACGGGGTCATGGCCCCTTGCACCACTTGGCTCTGAGGGGGCCCATACCCGGCCGAAAAGGCGCAGTGTTTTAACACAAAAGGTAACAAAACTGGTTATCTTTAGACTTCCAGGCGGCCAGGAACGGTTAGAAGCTTAAGTGAACAGCCTATGAGAAGTTAAAAAATTATTCAATGATTGGAGAGGTTGTGAACCGGAAATTTCAAGCCCCATTACATGTCTAGCGGCCCCCATGCTGTTTCTGGGGATCTACATGTCTACTTGTAAAATCATTACGATCATTATGTAGCATTCCACGTTGTCCTTCATTTATTTGCATTTGCTGCGAGAGCTCTGCACTGTTGTTGGGGTCCTTCCTGTTAGCGTGCCGGGGCACTCTTTTCAACCATGGGCTCTTTCATGGATTTTTTTCATTCACCAGAAAGGCTCTGCGGCCATAGCCGGGACCTCATATGTTAACCTGCCGGGGTATTCTCGGTTGCTCAGGGGCCCTTCACGTGGGTCTCGGTTACCCTACCGACACACTTACGATATGCTCATAGGCCCTTTTCATTGGTCAAGGGCGTTTCCAGTTCTCTGTCTCTTGCTTAGGGCCCTACACTCTCGTCGGAGGCCCATGTGATGGCCTGCTTGGACACACTCAGTCGTCCGGGGACCCTCCCCATTGGGTCTTGGGTACTGCTTCTCTGAGTGGGGACCCTACGCTCTTGTGGGGGGCCTATCTGATAACCTGCTCGGGTACATTCGATCGTTCGGGGCCCCTCTACCTTGGGCCTTGGGCACGTGCTATTTGAATGGGACCCTACGCACTTGTCGGGGCCCCTTCTGTTCGCCTCCTCGGCCACACTGGATTGCTTGGGGGGCCCAGCACATTGGTTCTTGATGTTTGAATTTAGGACGCTCTGCTCGCATCAGAGTCATCTGGTAACCCGTTCGGATATACTCCATCTTTCGGGGGCCCTCCGCACCGGTTTTTGGGGTATTTCGTATATAAATGGAGGGTATTACGCTCCTGTCGGGCCCCTTCGGATAAGATGCTCGGGCCTATTCGATCGTGGGGGGACCCCTACATCTGGTTTTGTGCACTTCCTTCTTTAAACAAAGCGCCCTCCGCTTTTCGGGGACCCTATCTGTTAACCTGCTCTGGCGCGCTCGATCATTCAGGGCCCTTTGCATCGTGTCGTGGGTATTTCATATTTGAACGGAAGGCCCTACACTCTTGCCGGGGCCCCATCTGTTGACCTGCTCGGGCACACTCGAATATCCGGGGCCTTCCACATTGTGTCATGGGTACTTCCTATCTGAATGGAGGGCCCTACGCACTTGTCGAGGACTCCATCTGTTCGCCGTTTCGGCCGCACTGAACTGGTCAGGCCCTATATATTGGGTCTTGGTGTTTGAATTTAGTGCCCTACACTCCTGTCTGCGCCACCTGACAATCTGCTCGGGTATATTCCAATTTTCGGGGGCCTCCCGCACCGGGTTATGGCTATTTCTGATTTCAATAGAGGGTCCTACGCCCTTGTCGGGCGTCTTCTGATAAGCTGCTCGGGCACATTCCACTATTCTGAGGCCATTTACATGTGGCCTTCGGTGCTTTCCATTCAGCTGAAGAGCCCTACTCTCTCGTGGGTCCCCTTCTGATGAATGAATTGATACATTTTTGAATGGATGGCCCTATGTTCTTGGCGAGTCCCATCTATTAAGCTGCTCGGGCCAGAGGCGGGTGCAGAGGGGAAGGGGAGGCACGGCACCATGCCCCATGGACCATGCCGAGGGGACCTAAAGGCTCCAAAGGGGACCATAACTGGCCGAACGGATGCGGTTTTCTTACAACAAACACAACAAAATTGGAAGCCTTTGCACCTGCAGACGACTAAAAACAATTGTTACCAAAGATAAAAAGAGTTCATGAGTAGATCAAGTTCATTTTTTGCTGATTGAGAACGTGTTTTTTGGGGGAAATTTTGGGACTTATTACGCTGTTGGTTTCCTGATCCTATATGTCTATTTGCCGGGGTAATCTTTTCCTCTGCTAAGACTGCCCGAAAGGCTCTTTACGCTTTTTCCAGGCCCCTTATGCTATGGTGCACTCAGTTGCTCAGGGGCCCTTCATTTGAGCCTGGGGCTCTTCCTATTTGCTTGGAGGGCCTTGTGCTGTTGCTAGAGCTTTTATAAGGTATGGCGCGGAGACACTCGATGCTCAGGGGCCATCTACTTTGATCGAGGGCTCTCTCTCCCTTTGGTCTCATTTGCGGAGGACTCTTCACTCCTATCGAGGCTCGTGTTGTTAACCCGCCGCGCACACTTAATCGCACAGGGGTTATTAAGTCATGGCCTTGGATGATTCCCCTTCGCTCGGGAGGTTCTGTGCTCTGGCCGGAGCTTTATATGTCAGCCTGCCGAGGCACTACCGGTCATTCATGAGCCCATCACGCTAGTCTTGAGTTCTTTTTGGTTGCTCTAAGTGCCCTATTCTTGTTGACGGGAGCCACTCTGTCAGCCTCCTGCGGCACCCATGATCGCTCAGGTTCCGTCCCTATTGGCCTTGGTGCCTTCGCCTTGGAAAAGCAGTTGAATATGCGCCGACAAATTTTTACGCGTGATTGCCGAACGCAATTTGAAATCCGCCGACGTCGTGCGTGTCATTTCCATTGGCTATTGAGCATGTCACACTTGTTATGCTAGTGCATCATGTTTTTAAGATATTTTGAATGCTTGGGTATGTTATACTTCTTTATAACAAAGGAAAAATTATGCATTACTCATCAGTCGTCAGCTGATGACATCACCCAGCTGGGTAGCCGTATATATATATAAACAAGGAATCAAGTCCATGCTTGGTTTTGATGGTTGTTAGCAGCCAACTCAAGTTTATTTTGCTTTTCGTTGTTCCGAAACACTTAGCCTCAAAATTACAGCATATCAAATAATTTGTAGGAAATGAGTGAGTTCTAAAAAATGAGTATATAGGGGGGAGAGGCGGGAGAATTGGGACACTTTTGCAACTTCAACTTTGATGAGTCACTGCAGCAAAAATACGAAAGCCAGGTAACATTGCACCATACTAATTAATAAATTGGATATTTATTTACATCATACTAATAAGTAAGTTTCACTTTGTGGTAGGATGCGACTCGCGTGGAGCAAAAACAAAAACCTTCATTTACAGTAGAATCGGGACGCACGCAGGAGAATCGAGACAGACGTGAATATGAATTGGGACATACTAAGGAGCATTGGGACACAATTTCTACTTGAGTACATGTTCTATAACTAAATTGTAAATGGTAAAATGAGTGCACCGCATTGCCATCTACTTGCGTTCAGGAGCCTGTCAATGGTCGTGGCAACGTTTCCTTCCGCTGAAAATGGTAGCATATCAGACCCATTTATCTCGTGTTAAAACTGAGACACAACATTTTAGAACGTGAATTCAGGATATATTTTCCACCTCCAAATAACCATTATGTTTTGGGCAGAAGGACCCCAACAACGGAAAGGTATTTCTAACATAAGATCCGGCTAGTAGTAATGTCGGCAGTCACAGTAACAGGCAAAGCAACTGTCACGAAACTTCCTGAACATCGTGCTACTCACGTTGAGTCTGCACAGGCAATGCGTTGATGGCAACACAGCGGATCACATGCCTAAAAATATCGGTATCTATCCTAGGCATCCATTTAACGTAAACGGTCACAAAACTTCCTACACGTCGTACTAACCACGTTAAATCCGCACAGCCAATGCGATACCCGCGACACAGCGGATCACATCGGATCACAGCGGATGAGCGGATCATCAGTCTCGGCAGACACCACATACAAACTGTGTTCGCCAGGTTGTTGTGTCGGTACACGGCAAGCACGCCCACTTTTTGCATGTTGTACACTGGATCCACGATTCACAGCTGAACCTTTACTGCATCCCACAGTGCAGACGCGACGCCTTATCGTCAGTCTTTGGCAAGTCCTTTGCACCTCCCACCTTTCTCTTCTTACCTTTCGTGTTAGCAGTGTTGCTCTTGGCATCAAACAGCCGCTTTGACACACGCTCGTGTTTGGCTCGCGACTTTCGGGTCTTCTCCTCTTCCTTTTTTTTTTCTTGGCAGATCTAGTGTACTCGTAGCTATCATGGTCTTTCCTGTTTTCCGCCCTCGACGACTCGGCTTCACTTTGGGTCCTGCCTTAAAAGATGGAGGACCAGGAAGGGTATGGATAGGATTATAAAACATTGGCATAGGCAGTGGACAACATGGCTCACTGGAGGACCCTTTGGGATACAAAATTATGCATTAAAAAACTATATTTTGACGGAATTACAACATAATTAACGGGCATGGTAGGTAGGGTAGGTAAGATGAAAATGAATGGAAATTTATGATCACGAAAACATGACAGTTCAATAATGAACAATGTTTTCTTAAAGATCGTATGGGTGATCTGGGGTCTATTTAATGTTACTTTATTATATCTGCTTTATCGGTTTAAGGAAGAAATTGGGACAAAAAGAACTCACTTTCAGATATCCCTGAAACTCCCGCGGTGAGACAAGCCGGACTGCGGGAGATGCTGGGCTGGGTGGGTCACCTCCTTGGACCTCAGCTGGAGCCCATGACGGCCCAGAAACTGCATCGGGTTCGTTGTATGCAAATGGTGGCCTTTCCAGCTGCAGGTCAACCGGATCAGTCGGCCTCCTTGACAGGGATGGTAGACTCCGCACTCTCGACGCGGTCCTCTTCGTGTGTATCCGCTTCGTGTGTGTAATCTTCGTGTGCGCCCGATTCATGTGTGTTTCTATCGTGTGTGTCCGCTTCCTGTGTGTCGTCTTCAGCCTACCCTGGGCGCTCCCTGCAGTTGTTGAGGGGGCTGGTCTGTCGGTCACGTCTGCGGGAAGGAATTCATCATTGGTGAAGACTTTAGTGTCCAGTGGCCAGATTCCTGTCGTTCGGAAGCCGGACAGGATGTTGGCTGGGGTGGCCGAACGGATCAGCGCCTGCCCCATGAGCTTCCCCATGTTCAGAAGCTTGATGGGCTTTCCCGCGTTTTGGAGCATCCAGCTGTCTACCTGCTTCTTGAAGCTTGTCTTCATCGGACCGAAGACGTTGACATCGAACGGTTGGAGCTTGTAACTCGTGTGAGGAGGTAAAGTCACGACATGGACTCCACTGTCCTTCGCCAACGTCAACACGTTCAGGCTGACATGGCTGACGTAACTGTTGAGCACCAAGACGACTGGATTGTCCTTGATTGCCCCAATGTGCTTCACAATGTGCTGCATCACCTGCTCAAAGTTTTTAGGCGCCATCCACCCGCTACTGTGACACATCTGTAGCGATCCTTCTGGGTGCCTTCCATCAGATTCTCCGGAAGAGTCTTCCTTGGGAAGACGTAGGCAGGGGGAAGGTATACCCCAGTGGCAGTTACAGCGACACACATCGTGACAAGTTCACCCCTCTCCGCAGAGGTAGTCTTCCCAACCTGTTTGTCTCCCTTTCCAGCAATGACTTTTCCAGGCTTCTGTACAGTCGTGAATCCAGTTTCATCCAAATTAAAAATCCTCGCACCTGAGACTCCCGTCTGTTTCAGGACCTCAGACAGGTTTCCGAAGAATTCCTCGACATTGGGCATGTTGAAGGCTCCAGGTCGCGCGATGGACGTAGTTCAGGTTTCTCAGTGCCAGCTGGATGTTCCTTTTCATGAAGGCCTTCATCCACTCGCGCCCCGCTTTTTCATTTTCAGCCCAGGAGGCGGGAAAATGTTTGTCATTTTTAACCGCCATTTGGTAGGCAATTCCGCGTGTTTGCTCGTGCGTTAAGCCATGGAACATCTTCGAGCACTGCATCACATATTCACTGAGGGCTTGCTCCTCGTCAGCAGTGAATATCTTCGAACGACTGTAGTTGGGCTCAAGACGAGCTGCAGGATCGACACTGTGCTTTGCGACATACCTTTCAAGGACGCTTTTGCTCACACTTTGGGCTTCTGCAGCTTTCCTCAGACTCATTCCCCCTTCTACAACATCTTTGACAGCCAGCAGCATTGAATCATGAGATACGTCCGCGTACTCCTTTCTTTTTTGACGTATACACGTGGCATGGTTCTGAAAGAAGAAAAAGGGTGAGAAAGCTTCGATAAAAACTTATGTCAATTTGTAGGTACGTATAGTATCATGCATGAGTGACATTAATGGTTTCTGCGGGAGAATTGGGACATCTGCATGACAATAGGGACGGGCGTCACGATTCTCGTGCAGCGCACGCTAGCTACTAGACGAGTTATCCGCCGTTTGTCAATTGGCTTATATAATTTTAAATGCAAGTAAGAAGATAAACAGCATGTGAGCTTACAATGTGAAATAGTTAAAAGAAAAGATGGCTTGACATGAATAGCACACACAACTTGAAATAACGCTCAAAATGTATAGCTTTTTGGCACTCAACCCGTACAGCGTTCCTGTGCACCGGGAAATGACAGCTGGTAGTTTCCAGCGTTGCTTGACACAAAAAAAAGAAAAAACATGAAAGCACAAGTGGTGATCCGGGGCTGTCCATCTCTAAGATATTTGTGTGTCTCTATTCTCCTTCGTCCCAATTCTCCCGCCTCTCCCCTATGTATATACGTATTTAAAAAAAAGCTTTACGGGAAATTATCTCTCGACATGTTAAGGGCAAAAACCACCACAAAATAGACATCGTCGTTTACTATTGTAATCAGAAAATAACGAACTTTCTTATGAGAAATAGCCCAGACAAACCCGACAAACTTCAATGCACCAATGTAGCGTATCAATTCCAATGCAACATCAAAGGCTGCAAACTTCGTTCCATACACCACATTGGTGTGACCACAACACTCTCACGACGCCTGACAATGCACTTACGTGACGGGGCATCTCTGGACCACATGCGACAGGAACACGACATGACATTGACACGAAAACAACTGACACACAGCACTGACATTTTACGGACGTGCAGTGACAGAAAACGCCTTCAAATTTGGGAAAGCATATTCATTAACGAACTTTCTCCGGCCTTAAACAGACAGACAAATTCTTGCAGAACTCTTGAACTACTAGGTGGTGGGCGGTGGGCACTTCTGATGTGATTGTGGCAATAGTGTTCCCATTGTGTCTTTGTGGTGTTCCCATTATGAGTGGTTCTTACATGTATGAAAATGAAAATAGGATTCTGTCTTATTTCAATTAGTTATGCTTCATTTATGTTCTCCGTACCAAAAGATGTTTTCTAACAGGAGTGCACAATCTTTCATCCTTTAAAACTCAAAACTTATTTCTTGTGCAATTTAGTCTTCTCCGACGATGAGATAGGATCTCGAAACGTTAGAATGGAAGGAGTGATGAATATATGAGTAAATTTGTGCGCACCACCTTTAATCTAAGCGATGACGCCAAGTCCAAGGCCCGGAAGCTAGAACGATGCATCAAAAAGCTCGTCAATGCTCGTCAGTTATTTTTGATCAAACAGGCATCAAAGAAAGGATTCTGCCAAAGTATTCCAACATATATATATATATATATATATATATATAAGTATATATATACAACATACGATATGACTTAAAATGCAATGACCGAAATGCAAATGCTTTTTTTGGGGTGGGTGGGGGCCCAAATTCCAGTGGGCCTCACAATGTTGCGTGGCTCCTCCTTGACAAAATCCTAGATCCACCCTTATTTCCACCCCTATCCACCCCTATTCAGATCGCTACCTTCAGCAGACTGCTGGCGGGGGTACGCTGCTGAAACAAATGGGTGTTGATGAAACAGTAGACTTAACTTATCTTTCGAGTGAAGTAAATCTTCCAATGAGCTGTATTCCTTAGGTTTGTGCACATTTTTTGCATAATCGCGTCCTGATAGCTTGAGATGAAGATTGTTCAAGTAACAGAAGCTAGTAGAAACGGCACAGAGGGTATAAGAAACAAGCTGTATGCGAACAATCGCATGGAAGGTGGAGGAACAGGTATGTCGTGTCACGTAGCGCCAGAACCAACAAGCTTATATTTCCCAGCCTTTCCGCGGTAGAGCGTTAGTGTCGCCACCGGCCGGTATTGTAGCCCCCCAAAAGTCCTATAACAACGTCGTAGATTAGCTGTATAGATGCATGCTTGCTCCTCGAACGAATCATTGTCTGGTGCTTGGTATGTATCGCCCATCGGACGCCTGTAAGCCCAGCTTTGCGATCGGTGATAGGCGAGGCGATTTTCCCGACGTCTGTTTGACTTTATTTCGTACTGTACGTACAAACAGTGGAAATGGAAACAAACACAATTGAAAGATCCAAGGACAAAATGCGACAGGGATAAAACTCTACAGGGGTTCAATTCGACAGAGTTAACTGCAAAAAGATCAAAAGATCAAAAAGATCAAAACATGACAAGTTCAAGGGACAAAAGCAGACAGGAAGCCACGAGGCACAAGTGAGCGCTTATGCTGACGCTCTCGTTATCATAAGTACAGCTGGAAACGCAGAGTTCTAATAAGATAATTGTAGACGGCCGCCACGTCGAAGACACCGAGGTTTCAGGTGCACTACATTTCATGACCGCCCATCGCCCAGCACCGCGCCGCAACTCCTCGTAGACGCTAACAGGAAAAAAACGAAGCCTCGGAAATGGACAGACTAGACCCAGAACTAAACAGAGCGGAAACGGACAGAACAGAGACCAAAATTGGCAATACCAAATGAATACGGAAATAGCATGTGTTGACTGACACTAAATTATACCTCGAGATAATAGCAAACTAAGTGACTCAACAAACGAGAAGCCAGCCCTAAATCAAACTAGACATGCAAACGGTACACTGACTACACCCGACCCTGGTAACAAAATAGAAGACATCACTTTGCAATTTTCCGTCGCAGCGCACGATCACAGAGCACGGCCGCAGAACACCGACGCGGAGCTCGGCAGCAGAGCTCGTCCGCATACACCTCGGCCGAAGAGCTCGGCCGCGGAGCACAGCCACGGGGCTCGGCCACGGGGCCCAGCCGCGGACATCACGGCCACGGAGCTCGGCCGCGGAGCTCGGCCGCGGACAGCACAACCGCGGGCAGCACGGCCGCAGCGACGACCCATCTGCGAACGCTAGGTAAAACACACGACATACGCAGCACACGCAGCCCACAGTTCGGTGTAAGTTAACCCACATCGCACACAATCCTCGGGCCGCGTGCGATGTAGCTTTCAGCTTCACTAACTGGAATAATAAAGAACAGCTTCGGCTTGAGGCATGACTGGGGGACTGGGAAACAGGGCTCGTGAAGTCAGTGAGCAACACTCCAATGACATGTCATGCCCATGTGCACTGTCCCGTTAACAGGACACACCAACCGGTAGCGCTACAACGGTAGGCCTGCGAAGACGTTGCCAAACACGACACCAGAACAGCACCCAGACAGTGCATTTTGTCCTGATATCCCATTGCATTTCATCCATTTCCATTGCATTTCAGCCACATTTAGCCAAACTCAAGCAAATCTTAACTAACGACTTAACTCGGACAGTAGCGATCCGGTGGCCTAGAAGCTCTGTCAGAGCGCCGGGGGGCTGGCACAGGAGCAGGGGCCATCGGAGACACATCAGGGGCCAACACAGGAGCGGTCACGGGCCCATCAGACACCAACACAGGTGCGGTCAGTGGTCCATCCCCACCATCCGGAGCAGAATCGGGAACATCAAGCACATCAGGGGTGTGCCCACACACATGACCCTCCGGAACCGCAGCGGATAAATCCTGCATCTCTGACGGAACAGGCATCCCTGTGGAGAGAGGCGCCGGGCCACCCACAGCAACAGCCGCGGTTACCGAATTCTCGCCGGCTTGAAATGTGCCACGAGCAAATGACGACAAGTACGAGTCGCCCTCCGGTGACGCTCCATCTGGTGGCTGAGGTGATCGGGGTGAAGGCTGATCTCCAACTTCGGGGTCCGCAGATAACGCCGAGCCTGGAATAGTCATGCCTGGGCCTGCAACAGGCACTGAGGGGTCATCGGAACGAGGTTTCAGTCTATTGTGGTGAACAACGACAGACTTCTTCCCTCCCGACACCCTCACCCTGTAATTGAGGTCAGACAGCTTAGCCATAACCACCGCAGGCTTCCATGGCCTGACAAACTTGTAGTACTGTCCTCGCTGAGCTACACTCTTGAAAAGATACACCGCGTTACCAGCCTGAAAGTGGTACATGGTCAGCTTCTTGTCGAACAATCTCTTGTTGCGCGCATGTCGCTTGTTTGAGGCCTGCAGCGCAAACTTGTGAGGACAGTTTGATCCGCTGTGTGAGTCTAGACAGATACACAGAAATCGGGGCACACTTAGGGACAGCAGATGGTGCCTGGATTTGAACCGCAGCTGGTAACCTAGGATTTCTGCCAAACATCAGGTAGTATGGAAAGTGTCCCTGTGAAGAATGTACCTTGGCTCTGTATCCGAACATGAGCAGAGGCAAGTGAGCGTCCCGGTCGCCATGGTCCTCGTCCAATTACTTTGCCAGCATGTCCAGTTACGTTCGCATCATTCTCTCACATTGAATTCCCCTCAGGATGGAAAGCAGAGCAATGCGTTTTCTCAACGCCCAGCAATCGACAAACCTCAGCAAGAAGAGTGCCAGAGAAATTTTCAGCATTGTCTGAATGAATGCGGTGGGGGCATCCGAGACGCGAGATAAACTGGTTGACAATCACATCAGCAACAGTGGCGGCAGTCATGTCGGGGACCGGAAACACTTCACACCAGCGAGTAAGATGATCACAGATCACCAGAAGATGCTTGTTCCCACCGGCCGTCGTGGGCAGGCCAAACAAAAAATCGATAGACACAGTCGCAAAAAGTTCATCGGCAAGCAATTCACCCGCTGAAGCTCTTGGGCGCGGAATAGGAATAGCTCGTGTGTTGTACTTCTCACACCGGCTGCAAAAATCTTTGATGGCAGCCTCCATCCCGCATCACCAAAATTCGCGTCTCACCGTTGACGTCAGCGACTCTGAGCCAAAATTGCCACCAGCAGGGCCGGCATGTAGGGACGTCAGTACACCGGGCATCAACTGTTTTGGGACAACCAGCTGTATCTGGTCTTCACCACCAGCGCAAATCCGATAGCAGCGGAAGACAACACCATCGATAAATCTCAAATGGTGCCATTGGCGCAAAAGGGGAATCGACTCAGTGTCTACAGAAGAGGATCTTGGTCTCTTGCCCAGAGATAAATGTTTCGCAATCTCAGAAATCGCAGAATCCTGATCCTGCTCGTGTCGCAGGAAACTGTTAGACCAGGAATTCGCAGACACTGCACACATATGTTCATCAGTCTGGGTTTCGGCGCCACACGTCATTTGGGGACATCGACTCATCACATCGGCAGGGACATTCTCAACACCAGGTCTGAAAACTACCTCAAAATCAAATGCAGGTCTGTGCGCAGCTCGAAACGTTTCCCAATCAAATAATGCCTGAAATGTTCGACAAACACGACACACGCCAAAAGCTCTTTGCGGGTTGTGCTGTAATTACGCTGTAATTTGCTCAGTTTCTGAGAGGCATAGGCAATCACACGGTCCTCACCGTCCTGCTCCTGAAGGAGGGTGCCCAGATTCCCAGGTCAGATGCGTCAGTATCGAGACGAAACCTTCCGGCACCAGCCGAAAAACGCGGAAATGACACAACAGGCGCACACAACAGCGCTCGCTTCAGCATGTCAAGCGCGCTTTGCGTTTCCTCAGTCCACACGAACTTTGTTTCTTTTTGGGTCAAGCGGAACAGGGGGGCAGCGATCTCAGCGAAGTTTCGTGCGAACTTGCGAAAATAGGAAGCCAGCCCAAGGAAACTGCTTAGTTCCTTCTGTGTTCTAGGGCAGGGCCAGTCCACTACCTTTTGGACCTTCTCCGAATCGGTGGACACACCATTAGCGGACACTGTATGTCCCAAGAAATTCACACTTTTGGTGAAAAATGAGCATTTCTGTAGGTTCAGGGTCAGGCCAGCACTCTCAAAACGTTGCAGAACCGTGTCGAGTTTGGTAATGACATCATCAAACCACAGCCATGCACAATGATACCGTCAAAATAATGGACACAGTCTCCGGGGGTCACATCTCCCAAAACGACGTCAAGAAGACGGGCACAGGTTGCAGGTGCCCCAGCCAAACCAAAAACCATGCGAGTATAACGGTACGTGCCGAACGGTGTGGTAATGGTAGTTTTGTCCGTCTTCAGGATCCACGGCAACCTGAAAATATGCGCTGTTCATATCCAATTGGCAGATCAAAATGTGTCAGGTCCAGCCAATGCCTCAAGCGAATCATCAACTCTTGGTATGTGATATACTGGTACCTTTGACACGGCGTTCAGGCGGCGCAAATCAGCCACCAGTCTGTATGCACCAGATTTCTTCTTCACTAGACAGGTTGGCGACGACCATGTACCTTCAGACTCCTCCAAAATACCTTGACTGACTAGCTCAACGAGCTGAGAATGCAGTTCGTCCGCCAGGTGAGGTGGAACACGCCTGGGGGGCTGACGAATGGGAGGATGGTCACCGGTATCAATCTCATTGGTGACCAGATCCGTAAACCCGATATGTCCGTCAAACATGTCAGCGTGTCGTTCGAGTAGCGACTCTAACTTAGTTCTCTGCTCAGGCGACAGGTCGGAACCACACCGATCAGACCGCAGTTTGACAGCTTGCTCAGTCATCAGCTCATCCTTCGAACCGTGTGGCTCCTCGGCAAAACCAATCTCCAACCTGGCCAGGACACGCTTTTTGGGAATAGTAACGGGCTCAGTCGTCGCATTTCGCACAACAAATGGCACTCTGGAGCCAGCGACAGTCACGAGTGCACTGATGACCAGCAAACGATTCAGTTCATCAACGGGTTCGACGAGAGCAGGGCCATTGTAAAAACTATTCTGCACAAAACCTTTTAAAATAACCTCAGTGCCAGGAAAGACGACTCGGTCAGCACTCAAAGAAACGTCGCCGATCGTCACAGCGTGAGCGGACACTGAACGAACGGCCTCGACGGGGGTAACAAAAAGTTGTTTGGCACGCAAATCAATAACACAGGGGCAATGCTGCAAAAAAATAAACACCAAGCAAGCAAGGCACGTCAGTGATCATCAGAAACGAAAAATTGGTACGGTGCACTTAACGCCAGCGATGTCGAAAAGGACACCACAGTTCGACCAAGAAGTGGGAGCTCAGAATGTGACGCAGTACGGGCCTGTACAGATGTCTTTCTCAGTGTCAGGTTCGGATTGCATCAAACACGGACTTATGCAACACGCTGATCGAACTACCTGTGCCAAGAAGGCACTGACAATCCACACCAGCGAGGAGCGCTGTCAGACGCATGTCATCGGTCAGTGATATCACATTCGATGGTGACTCAGACTGAGCGCCATCGGAATTTGAGCGGTCCGGTCGCTCGGTGGTGGAACGCTTAGCTGGAGACTGCTCTCCCGGCGGCCGGACCCCAACTCGTTCCCTGCGGAAAAGACTGCTCAGGACATGTCTGAGGGCACATCACGGCCAAGTGGCCAACTCAGTGACATTTGAAGCACTCCCGGTTCCGCATTCTGTAGCGATCACGGACATGATTCTGCCCACCGCAGCACAGACATAACCGCGAGCCGCGGTCTCTCTGACCGGCATAAGTGCCACCGGGACGAGAGGCTGCCTGAACTGCGGCCTCTAAGCTCATCACCCTCCTCGTCAACACAACCAGTTCACCGTCACAGTCGAGACGGCGGATACTGGGCTGATACTGCTTCAGATATGCCCGTGAAACAATCAGGTTACACACTTTAGTGATGGCGCCGTCAAAGGACGGAATACCGTCCGCAATAACAGCGGCATGTAAGCCAGCGGGCAATGTGGCCAGGAAATGGCTGAACATCAGTGAACCTGTATCGGTTAGGGTGGGGAAAGCCATAGCCATCAGCTTTCTAAATCTGATGACGAACGCATCAAGACTCTCGCCCACACTAAACGTCAACTCGCTCAAGGCGAGGCGATGCCCTGTCACGGTCTTAGCACCGAAAGCACCTCTCAACCCTGCAGCAGCCGTCTCGAAGGTGGCAGCCTGTTGAGCGGGCAAGCTATCGAATGCGTCACGAGCAATGCCAGTGAGTGACAGCGGGAAGGCATTTTACATTTTCTCCCCGGTCCATTCTCGGAGCATGGCATACCGCTGAAAATCATCAAGAAAACGACTCAGCGAACCACATCTATCAAAACTCGGCATCGTCAGACCAGCCACCTCGGATCTCAAATGCGCAGCAGGAGCCACATCAGCCGAAACGGGAGGCTTAGAGTTCATGCTATCAGGAAAGCAATTCAGTCCAAAAAAAACAACGATGAAGCAAGACTAGGTACTTAACCGACCATTGCAGCAGCGCAGGCACCCAGACAGTGTCGCCAGCAGCCCGGTATCACCTGGCAGTCATCAGCCACACCTACTCCCGCTGCTGCGCACGGCACAGCCGGACCGGCCGTCCGCTCAAACGCAGCGCGGCGTCTCGCGCAGGAGGCACGCACCAGACCGACCCGACCGGAGGTCACTCGGCCGGCCGGCGGGCGGGTGGCGGCGGGCGGTCGCAGCGGCGCGCTCAGCGACCCCAGATAAGGCAGGCGTCACCGGGCAGGCGAATGAGCGCGAAAACCTCGTCGACGCGGCAGAAGTCGCGGCGTGGGCCCTCAATCCTACCGCTGCCACCAGTTGCAGACGGCCGCCACGTCGAAGAGACCGAGGTTTCAGGTGCAATGCTTGTTCTATAACATCGCTTGATAGTACCTCTTGGTGAAATGAAAAATCGATAATTTGGCTTCCACTGGCTCCACTCCCACACAAACACCTCGTATACCAGAACTCCATCGCTGACCGAGTGACCAGAACCTTAAGGCCCAGTGCCCACGCCGTTGCAGAGGCAGCAGCCAGGATTGTGGTCTGGGCTGAGAGAGGCCCGATCAACAGGCGCTGGCCACTCGCTGCCATGGCCTAGCTACTGGTCGCTCGCAACCATGCGCTGCTTGCCACGCCTGACGAGGAGCGCACGGTGATGAAGCGGGCAGAGATTCATCAGATTATGAACATCCGCTTGGTCAAGGCTGCTGAACGAGTGTTGGGGGGGGGGGGGGGGCTAGGTGAAGGTGCTGTCACTTGATAGGAAGAGTACTTCAAACTTAATAGTGATTGCGTTAGAAGCACCAACTGCCCGGCCAGTCAGATCCAGATCCAGATCATTTCTGAGAAATAGATACACAATTGTGATTAGTCTATCGAACACAACGGAACACATTCAGCCTGAAATGCAAAAAAAGACTGCAGAGGAGTGGGTGATCAATACCAAATCATCTACGGTGATCATGGGTGCAAGCTCAATCATGAAGGTGATACAGTCCAGTAAAACCTTCAGAACATGGATGCGCCATGGTGTTATAGGGCTCTGGGTACAGCGCTGCCTTGGCTTCGGATATCATTCACTGCCAGCCATCTCCACATTGGTCAAAGCCAGGATCGCCCACACGCTGGTTGATACAGTTTCAGTCACTAAAAGACCACAGGTCCAATCAGCAGATCCTCTTTTATCTGTATCTTCAGAACGAGCCAGTGATTAAATCGTAACTGCGAAGGGCGAGGACGAGGAAACTGCGCGGGGGCCGCCACGGGAGGCAGGTCCGACTGACAGAACAAAGGCGAGCACCACATCGCCGGACAGCCAGAAGCGAGGCGATTATGTGCAGAAGAGTGTCAGTACGTACATGGACCAACCAACACCAAGCTATAGAGCATGCCGCCCATCTCGAGAGCGGTGGAGACGGCGGTGGTTGCCGCAGCTCCTTGTTACTCGGCTGTCACAGCTGCCTTTTCGAGTCAGAGCCATATTATGCGGAGCCAGGGCTATGATGCCACAGAGTCAGAGCCATGTTGCCACGGAGTCAGGGTTATGTTGCCGCGGAGCCAGGGTCATGTTGCCGCGGAGCCAGGGCCATGCTGTGGCCAGTGTTGTGGGTAAGCAACCGCAGTCTTGCATCTTATTTGCTGTTTCTGGGCTGATACGAAACCAATCTCTACAATGTCAAGACAAATGTGTGGGTCAAATGAAGATGTCCAGCAAAATCCTCGGAGATGCTGCCATTTCTTACGAACGTGAAACTCAGCCATACAATTCCTGCATTAATCGAAAGCTAGGCAAGTACAATGCAAAATGTTTTGTATGCAGGCAAGCATTCCAAGGTACATTCTCCAAGTAAAACCAAAATCATAATAAAAACAACGTTGCAACTTTGTGTAAGCTATTACAGGTGCCTAGATCCGCTGCTTTTAGCAACAGTACGTGAACTTACCGCAATATCCCTGGCATAGGCCACCCTGGATTGATCCTTGCACGTCTTCTGGCTCCTTTGGACCGGTTACATCACATCAACTTCTCCCAAGGTTTGGTCTTCCAACCTTGTTAATGCAGCATCATCAGAAAGATCGAAATCTTCCATGATATTTACGAGAATGCTATGACATAAAACACCGCAACATACCACATGACGCGCGAAACCGGCGTCGCAACACCAAGACTGCCAAACACCGGCCTCCGTAGATTTGTGTCGTATTTTAATAAAATCTACGACAGCTGTGACGCACTTCCTAACTTATCGTCAACGACAGGCGAACTATTATCACGTTTTACTCGTGCGGCGCACGAGTGAAACGTGATAATAGCTCGCCTGTCGTTGACGATAAGTTAGGAAGTGCGTCACAGCTGTCGTAGGCGACCCAGATTGACTTCTTTGACGTGAAACGTTTACGTTAATTAATCGCGATAAGCATTCTTATTTTACCTGTAGTGCAATCAGACGAGTAAAAATTCTGCTCACATTCGTAAATTCACAACAAAAAACTCACGTCAGGCTGTATATGCAATCAACCTCTAGTTGTAATGGTGCAGGATGAGGCGACGCGCGAATAAAAAATGGACTTAGATATGTTGATAGATAATTACATGTAGAGATAGGGATTCAAGCGATCTTCTTCAAGGCGTCAAATTGACCGGACGGGCCGAAACGCGTATATAAACCAAATAGTGTTCCCGGACAAATCGTGAAATGAAAGAGACTCGAATGCAGAAAGTTTACGAAACAAATGTAGCGAAAAAGTCGACAAGGAGAAAAGAACGAATAGCAAAAGAGTCGACCAACATAAGTCGGAAGGGATACAGGTTGACAGGGGTAAAAGCAGAAAAGTAAAAAAGTTGTAAGACGAAAAGTTGACGGGGAAAAAATCTAACCGAAAGAGTCGAAAATCAGAACAATAACAGTGGTAACCGCACCTCGAATGAACAAAAAAAAACACTAGTAGTCATGATGATTTAAAAAAGCCACCAGGATTTGACGTAAAGTAAGACAGGTGAATAAGCCAATGGCCACGGGAGAAAAAAATGGGACAGAATGGGACTAGATGGGACTTGATATGACAGAAGGGAGCGGGCGAAACCATGCGGCACCAGATCACACCAAAAGGGACCGGGCGAAAACAAACGAGAGGCGACTGGACCAGCTGGAACTGGACAAGACAGAAGGGACCGGATGGGACGGGACCGGACCGAGCCGAACGGCATTAAAGGGGACCACTCGTGACCGAACGCAACCAGACAACCTCATACGTCAGCGGACGTGGCCGAAAGCAGCCGGATGTGACAGAGCGGGACCAGACGGACCAGGCGAAACCGGACGGAACCGGACGGAACCGGACGGAGCCGGACGAAATAAGACGAGACGAGATCATACGGCCCTGCACCAGGCATGACGCTGCCGGCTTAGGCGGGACGGAGCCGTACACATTTTAAGCTGTCTTTCGGTAAAGTTGCCACCTTAGATGCCGCAATACGATGTCAAAATAAAGGTCTCGACTGTTTCGCAACATCACCTGGCTGCCATCGGCTGCACGGTGGCGCCCGGCCGCGTTATTCCTGGAGTTTTGCGTCGGGGACAGGGAAGGGAGCGGGCTTCGCAGGGCAGCCGCGGGACCGAGGACGGCGTCTGCTGTGCGAGTGTGTCGGCAATGAGCGTGCGCGTACGTTATGAAACGATAAAAATGCCCACACTGTGTGAACCCATTGCAGGCACAAAACTATGGTACTTCATATCTCGCCGATATCAAGTACCGTTATTAGTATCAAGGACCTATCAAAGCCAGTAGACGCGCAACCAGCTAAGGGCGTTTTCTCGGTATACATCAGTAAATTTGTCATCCGAGGCTACACAATTCCAATTTGCGCATATGAACAATGTTTACCTGAGCATATTGGGACAGTAATTGTCAAAAAGGAAATTTTGACCGTGCCATATTTCAAAGTGCATAACAGCAGTTCACGGATGAGTTAGGAAATTATGCATGTGAGTTTTTGTAATGCAACTCGAATTACTTCCGTGGGTAAACTTGCATTATGCCACGATCGTTTTAAATAAAAAAACGCACGCGTGAGTTTGTGCATGCAATCGGCCACAGCAAGTCAGAATTTGTCATGGGGGGGGGGGAGCTTAGTGAAAATTCATCGCGCTTTTTTAACTTTGTGTTGGGAGCCATCTATGGTGAAATTGAAAACAGCGAGTCAGAGGGGAAGGGGAGGGATGTGCTTGGCTGCGTCTGGGCTTACAATGTTCCATCTCACCGGGACAAACTGCGGCCGTCAGCCATGAGCCGGTATAAGCCGAAGGGGAGGGATGTGCTCGGCTGCGTCTGTGCTTACAATGTCCCATCTCACCGGGACAAACTGCGGCCGTCAGCCATAAGCCGGTATAAGCCGAAGGGGAGGGATGTGCTCGGCTGCGTCTGTGCTTACAATGTCCCATCTCACCGGGACAAACTGCGGCCGTCAGCCATAAGCCGGTATAAGCCGAAGGGGAGGGATGTGCTCGGCTGCGTCTGGACTTACAATGTCCCGTCTCACCGGGACAAACTGCGGCCGTCAGCCATAAGCCGGTATAAGCCGCGCTGCCATGGCAAGAGTCAAGGTCCGAGAGCCCGTACAAACCCTGAAGTTGGGTCCCTGTGGGAGGGGGGGGGGGGGTGAGGCTAGATGGCAGGGTCTCCCCGATGGCCACAGTATTGCCGCGCCCTCCACCTCCGGTGCTAAAACCCATGACCTCGAAATAGCCATTGTATGGCCGAAGTGGTGTGGTGGTCCATTGGCGACCGCGCCATCATCCACCCGGTCTATCTCAGTGCGGACCAAGCGGCACACAGTGTCATAGATTACAACAAGCCCACGCGCCGATGACGCCACTGTCTCAACCGGTGCAAATATGTATTCAGCATTTCATGTACACGGGGCACGTTCATTAGCACCTCCTGAGATGTTTAGCAATTCAGAGTTCTCTGAAGGGATTGCTGCACACAATGCAGCTTGAGGCGCATCTGAACGCAATTGATCTAAATAAGTCTTCCCCGCCTGTCACCATACGACCCCTTTCATCGCAGCATGACGATCCCCAAGTCGAATATCATTGTAACAGGTCGACGTAACACTCAGGAGCGACGGAAGTCGTCGGACGCTTCGGAGGCGCCTAGAGTCGCCCCATTCCCGTGCACTGCCGCTCGTTAGATTTTCTCCAATTTTTGGGAGGCTCGAGCGCCACAACGCCTGTGGTTCGAGAGTGAGCGTTAGGTGGTGAGATGCACACTTTTGTATATACCCAGAGGGTCAGCGCAACAGTTTCCGCGACGATGCTGACTTTTGACTAGTGATCACTGACATGGGCAAGGACAGTGGGCATAGCTCGCTATGCCTCCGGTCCCATGTCGCCAAGAATCACACCATTTATGAACAACCGTCGAATTCTTGAAAGTATACGCTTACGTCAGCGGTGTCGTTTTCTATTCAGTACTGAGGAATCCAGCCCCCCCCCCCCTCTTTCAGACCCCGCCCTCTTACTTTAAGAAGAAAGTGAGTGAAATTCGGGAAGAAATACGTTTTTTTGTGTATTTTAGAGGCAGATTGCGTCATCTTTCACTGCTCATTTCCTTCCGCTTCAACTCATTTTTCGAAACTACGCCACTGACCTATCCTATCCCGTACGTTAGTCATAATCTTCTTTCAGTGGTACGTATATAGCAAAATAACCAAAGCGTGATTGATTAATTATAGTGTATTATCATACACCATACAAAGCTTAATTACGTTATATGATTTGCGTTCTCCATTTGGCTGAAAACTCTCCAAAAACATGTTGGGATGTCATTGCTGTTTTCGGTTCATGCCATGTACTTGGAGACGTTTTTCGAACGTTGGGCCAGTAAGAGGCCATTATCACAAGCTCCGGTGAGAAGTTTGGCTCAGTTCCTCGGACGCCTGTCTGGGCCCGCAGCATCCCGCTCCCTCGTCTGTCAGGGAAGCTTGCTGATCACTGCCGGGCACTCCAGGTTTTTCATCAGCTTGTAATAAAACTGGATGCAGTTGTGGTAGTTCTCTATGGAGATCTTCTCATCCTTTCCATGGAACATCATCTTCGCCTCACTACTGGACAAAACGATGGGGTCGAACCGTATGACGGTGTCTGTGATGCCCTGGTAGTAGATGGAGTCGGTGCTGCCGACCAGGACGGTGGGTGCCGCTCCCACATCTTCACCGTGGATTTGCTGGACGGTTGCAGCGAGCAGACCGAGCACGGGCGCCTCTTCATCGAACCGCGACGTCAGCGCCGGTGCCTTGTAGTGCAGGACCTCTAGTTGAACGTTGGGATCCGAGATGGCGCGGCGGTCGCGCTCCAGAACGTCTTCCTTCGTCTCGCCCGGCATGATGCGGTGATTGATGACCGCCGTCGCCTCCCCGGGCACCACGTTTTCCTTGTAGCCGCCCTTGACGATGGTCACCGCCGTCGTCGTCTGAAAAAGCGGCAGGAAGGCCGGCTTTTTCCTCAGGCCCCAGACCAAGACGGGCGCGAGCAGCGCTATGTTGGCGTAGATGAGCCGGAACAGAGGCGAGGCGAGCGACGCCAGCGCACGGAACTGCTCCAGCGAGGGGCTGCCGGCTAGCCGCACCGGGTGCCGGCTCGGCAGCAGGCGCGCCACGGCGCGCGTCAGCCGCCCAATGGCTGTCTCTGCTCCCGGCGGCGGCAGGCTCGAGTGGCCGGCCGGCCCGCGCGCCGTCATCTTGACGTCCAGGTAGCCCTTCTCGGTGACGGCCATGTGCGCCACGGGCGCGCGCACGCCCCGCACGTCGCGCGTAATGAACGAGCCCTCGTCCAGGACGAAGGCGACGCGCTGGCCGCGCGACTCCAGCAGCGCCGCGACGCGCGCGGCGCCGTGTCGCCCCGACACCTCCTCGTCGTGGCCGAAGGCGATGAGCAAGGAGCGACGCGGCGGGTCGCCGGCCAGCAGCCGCCGCTCCAGGCTCTCCAGGATGGCGTGCGTCGTCTGCTTGACGTCGATGGCGCCGCGGCCCATGACGTAGCCGTCCTGGACGAGGCCGGCGAACGGCGGCCAGCTCCAGTGCTCCTCGACGGCCGGCACTACGTCCATGTGCGAGAGCAGCAGGTAGGGCGTCAGGTGGGGCTCGCTGCCGGCCACCGTCAGCAGCAGGCTCAGCTCGTTCACCGCCTCGACGGTGACGCGCCCCGAGCCGAACACGGCCGGGAAGCTGTCGCGCAGGTGGCGGTGGTAGCGGAGCAGGGCATCGCGCGGTGGCGCGCCCGCCTCCCGCGACACGGTGGGCACGGCCAGGCCGCGCGCCAGACGGTACTTGCTGCCGCCCAGTGCCGACGCCTCCAGCGTCGCCTGGCTCAGCTCGTCCGGCAGAAACACGGGCCGCCGGCGCCGGCAGAGCGCGGCGCGCGCCAGCAGCCGGCCGGCCAGCACCAGCGCCAGCGTCCCCAGCACCAGCACCCACATGACGGGCGTCAGGCGGCGCCGCACTCCGGTGGTCGACTGTCAGGGCGGCCGGCAGACGACAGTGTCGGACGGCCGGGCGTTGATGGCAGAGCACTGCGGCGCCAATCTGGCACGGTGCCGTATCATATCAGATCATTATGTATCCTATCAACATTATCGCGGCGGCGCGGCCCGTGGTCGTGTTCAGGCATACATCTCAGGTAACTAGATGAGTAAGGAGAACTCACGTAACACATTTCATCGCTTGGGACGCATCGTGGGACACATGCTGCTTACACAGTCGGGATCTTGGCATCGCCTCTGCCAATGCGGCTCTCCCGACATCGGGATCTTGGCATCGCCTCTGCTAATGCGGCTCTCCCGACTTCGGGATCTTGGCATCGTCTCTGCTAACGCGGCTCTCCCGACATCGGGATCTTGGCATCGCCTCTGCTAATGCGGCTCTGCCGACTTCGGGATCTTGGCATCGTCTCCGCTAACGCGGCTCTCCCGACTTCGGGATCTTGGCATCGCCTCTGCTAATGTGGCTCTCCCGACATCAGGATCTTGGCATCGCCTCTGCTAGTGCGGCTCTCCCGACATCAGACTCTTGGCATCGCCTCTGCTAATGCGGCTCTCCCGACCGGCGGGGAAGCCACGTGATTACAATGTCTGCAAAGCGCACTGGCCTGAGGATGTGAACATGCATGGACATTTGAACGTTGTGGTGAGGTAGCCATGCCTGGCACCGTAGCCAGTCTGACGGGGACAGCCTGACACGGTAACCAGTCTGGCGGGGGCAGCCTGACACGGTAACCAGCCTGGCGGGGGCAGCCTGGCACGGTAACCAGTCTGGCGGGGGCAGCCTGACACGGTAGCCAGTCTGGCGCGGGCAGCCTGGCACGGTAACCAGTCTGGCGGGGGCAGACTGGCACGGTAGCCAGTCTGGCGGTGGCAGCCTGGCACGGTAGCCAGTCTGGCGGGGGCAGCCTGGCACGGTAGCCAGTCTGGCGGGGGCACTCAACACGGTTGAAAAACCTAGGCCGATGGCTGTGAGGCTGGGTCCAATGGCTTCATGCATTACCGTGACGAATGTGTAGGCAGCGTCGGAGTGGTTCGTTAAAGTTATGCAGGCCAAAAACGACTTCTTGGCCAAAATGTGAAAAGCAATTGAATGCTGAACAGGACCGTTACAGCGTATTGAAAGTCTTCGTTTGCAATTTGAATACGGTGTGCAAAAATCCAACAATTATCCAAAAGGGCTATGACTTACACAATGGTACAAGCCGTCTTGCGTGCGCTAGAATCGTCCAAGGCTTTAAAAATACGCATACACGAGATGGCATATTGGAATACTAAACGAAGAAAGAGATCTAGTGCTGGTTTGAAATGCTGGCCGCGTGATTTCGACTCGAAAATTGAATAACACTGATTTACGCACAATGTCCCGTTAGTGATGCAGTTTCACTTTTTTGTGCTTTTCATATTAATGACAGGTTCTGATAGTTCACCAGATCATGTTTTCGAGATTTGTTCCGAAGGTGGACACACGTTACTAACATATCATGCAGTACGCCAGCCAGTTTTAAATTGGTTTATTGGTATATCCGTTCCGTTTCGCAGCATATGGCTTTCCGCCCACCTGAACCCATATGGACTCAAGTGTGCAGAGCACGGCTGTGTGGCAGTACGACTGCATGCTGTTATCTCAGCCGCATTATTTCTGTCTTGTGTTGTTACAGCACTCGGCTGCTCAGCGTGCGGCCACGCGCCTTCCGAATGTATCTGCTGCACAGAGGATCTTCAGTTGAAAAACACGACTGCACAGCCAGGTCATGGACAGCGCCTGCTGGCAGTCCGCGCCGACCTGATGCTCGGCTGGCCGTCGAACGAGCTGGGCTTTTTCAGACGAAATCCGTGAACTTGCGGCAGGCCACGTTTCGGGTTATTGTTTTTCCGGCCTAACTCTCACTCGGTTTGGGCAGCAGCGTGTCGCTTTCGAGATCGGTTTCGAAAAACGCAACATTGGTCGCTTCACGATCGCGTGTTAACGTCACTACGGATCGGACGATGTTGGGTAGCATGAGTGGTTTGTAGACGATACATGCGCCTACATCATGCAGTTGGTTCCATGCCATTATGTGCACTGTCTGCCGAGGTCTGGCGTGCATGCTGTAAAATGTCCAGAAACTGCCTGAGCTTTGGTTTTTAAACGAGCTCGCGTAGACCGCCCGCACTTAGTAAATCGTGTTTTTGTCAGTGCGGTAGTCTGTTCTTTGATTAGTCGAAATGTGCTGATTTCGTTTCGTTCAAACGTGTCGAATTCATAGCCTCCAGCAGCTCTGTGTCACGTTGAATTAGGTATATTTTCGACAGCAACTGATCTAAGAAGGGAACGAACGGAAACGAACGGAAAACAAGGACATGCGTAGCCTTAAAGCAATATCGTAGGTTGTTATTAATAAAGACATATGTGGAAATGCATTTATTCGTTTGTCTGGTTTTTGTTCGTCACAGTAAATTAAGTTACTATCGAAAAAAATCCTCACGTAGCGCGACGTTGAACTGCCGGAGACTGCCAGTCCGACGTGTTTGAGCTGAGATAATTGATAATGTCACAGGCGCTGTTCTCCGCTATTGGGTACCCTGGTTATTTGCATAGGGCCTAAGTTGTTTGTCCATGTTCTACCATCGGCCAGCGGTGCGTGGCAGAAAAGCGACAATGTCATCAGTACTCACGATTATTTTATCGGCCGCGTGTGAAACTAACGTTGGACTATTCATAAAAACCGGTAATTCATGGGCGGTTAAGGTCATTGAACGCTAATTGCTATAATCAAAACTAAAAGCCAAATTAAGAGCTTGTCGCTGACTGCGAGTAGGCGGCGGAGTGACGCATACAGCATACGTTAAATGAGAGCGGACGTTGAATTTCAGCGACAAAGCGACCCAGCACGGGGCATCCCAGGAAAACATTTATGGCACGCTTTGCTCGCGTGAAAATTTTGTTGTTGCGTTTTTGTTGCTGTTGTTGCGTTGTTGGTCTTTTGGCAGCGACTGATACGACAAAGCGTTTCGACTAGATGCATTCTATGACATGACATATTTATGACAACATATTTAACATATTAATTATGACAACAATGACATATTTATTATATATTTAGGTTAATCTGATTCACCTACCAATGCTGGTGAGGACAAATTATTCTCTTGCAAAACAAAGCAAGATGGAAATAGCTTCCTTCGCTTGGTTGTGGCAACATTCACGTTTTGACATGAAACGACCAGATGCAAATAAATCACGCAATGGGTTATGCGCATTCAAGCTGATAGGTAAAGTACCACGATCAGAAAATCCAGGTTACGAAAGATACAGCGTGGTCTGAATCACGGTTCTTGAAAAAATATAAAAAGCTTCCATTTGTCGTCCATTATGAGAAAGGAGCTCTCTCCAAACATGGCTGTTAGCGTCGTATCATGCTTGAAAAACACTTTGTACGATTCAATAGCTAGTACGCACAGGGGTGGAAAATATTCCAGGCAAGACATGTAAAGGAATCGTGCAATTTCTTGGTTTTGAAAGCTACATCGAGCTGCAAAAGTGCGATAATGTGATCATTTGAACAGGGTTTTGGTCAAGCCGCGTCGGGTCAGGCTGGGTTGGTATGGAAATACTAGAAATGGTATCTTCCGCTGTCCAAGACCACTCCGGTCCGTGCGTGGTAATAATCTTTATATGTTATGCGTGGCAATAATTTTTGTTGCCATGCCTTTCATTGAACCCTAGCATTCGCATAGTTCGAATTTATTTACGTCTGGGTGGCGTTGGTCGCAAGAAACTTAATAATACTTCTCTTCGGCTTGTTCTGAATGGATAGCTTTTACTGTTTATGGCGCATGCATATTAGTAAAGAAACATATATCCACTGTGTTGTTTTACATCCATAAAATCTTGTCAACTAGCTGTACTAATAAGCTATTAGTCCGGGCAAGTCCACAATGCCTACCGGGCTCAAGTATGATGCCTGCACCAGCTCCGCCCACCGTTCCAGTCACGACCACCGCTGAGCACCGGCATAATACTTTTGCATGAGCATATCCTCGGGCTGTTTAGTGCCGGGTGCAGACGTTTCAACCACGTGACCTTACCGCCGGCCGGAAGGGACGTATCGGCAGGGGCGATGCCAAGACACACTTAGCCTGCCCGGCCACGGGGTGTCAGACACAGTTTTATGTCGACTTTGCAGACGTCCGAAAAATTCATTCATCGAACGATTGAATCGGCGCTCTCACTGATGCGCTTCCAATGCATGTTGAATTATAGCTCAATTCGCAGTTTAACGCACCCTAAAGGCCAAAATATGCCGAACCCTAGTCACGGCCATTTCAACCGTAGCCCCTGTGCCCTGCAAACTCTAAACAGAGTTACAGGAGAGCCACCACATTGTTTACCTGAACTTCTGACTGCTCCTGCAGTGTATGCGACAGGGTGTGTCCAAGAAGCCTGCTTGAGACGCCCGCCTCCAGCCCCGCGTTGAGGGTTCTGACCATGTCACTGGCAGCAGCCGTGTTGATGCAGGCAGGGCGGGACGTGACGGCCCTCATCTCGTGTCGGCCTCCGCCGGCCCGAAGTCACCCACACCGGCCCGCCGCCTCACTCCAGTCCGCCGCGTTTGTCCCGTGGGATGTCTCCCAGACGGGGGCGGCGCAGCGGGGGGGAGGGGGGGGGGGCAGAAGGGGCATGACACCCTGCCGACACACAGCGGGGAGGGAGAAAGAACAGGAGTGAATGCACTCCCGCTATTCGTTTCGATAAAGGCATGTCGCGGAAATATCAAGGCATCCATATCTTCATTCTCCTAGTTTTTCTCCGAGGAATAAGGCCATAGCTCACTCCTGTCTGACCTAGTCCATGCTATAGTTCAGAACGCCTAGTGTTGTGTTTAGGAGGCGCCTTTGCTAGCTCGGGAAGCCCCCATTATAAACCAGGAGGCCTTTTACTGGACTTGAAGCCATCCTTTACATTCAGGAGGTGCCAGTTCTGGGACAGGACTCACCTTTCACGCATCAGATGGACGCGGCTCTGAATCAGGGTGCTCGGTTTTGCGACAACGATGCCCATTCGTAAATAGGAAACGTCCGGGTTTGGATAAGGGGCCCTTCTTAGTGCCAAAATGTCCTTTTTAGGGTTCTGAGATCTTATGATGGGCAATTAGAAGAGCCCATTCTGTTTTTCTTAATTATTTACATTTATTTACTTGGATATGATGCGCGTAACAGCTTTATAAAGGAGCGCATACCCTCGGCACCCCTCCCCTTGAATACAACCCTGCGCAGGAGGCGCCCTGTGAGGATCCCTATTTTGTCCACGAGGCCCCTTGACAATCCGTGGTGCCGCCCCTGCACTCAGGGCGCAGTGGCGAGTGCAGCGGGGAGCCCCAGCCTCAGTTCCGGGTTGGTACTGATAGCAAGTCGGCAATGGAGGCGGAGGCATGCGCTGCAGACTAAACATTGGTAACTTTAACGAGGCAGCCGTGGCATGTGCAGAGCAATGCGCAGTAGCCTCGCAACGCTGAACTCAGCGGCCGCCTCGCTGCTCCGATCCGTCTCGTGTCGGACGCGCGCCAGCAGGAGCTGACTCTTGCCACGTGATCCGTCAGTGTTTGATGACACTGCGTGCTTGGTTGTGGGGTCCGGACCCGGCTCACAATGACCCTATACTCTGACGTCAGTCCGGGGCGATGGATGGAAAAGGATGGCTTCGAACAGTCCAATGTGACGGTTGGGCCCCTCTCCTTCTCTTCTTCCGATTTTCATAAAGGTGATGATCCTGGTATTATATGATCGGAGGCGAAATCATGAGGCGAAATGTCGTCGCTGACGGCATGCTTACCCTGGCGGCACGTTTTCCTGTCAGATCACTCGCCGTCAGAGCCAACGCGGCAAATAACTGTAGATTAAGAAACACTAGTCGAGGGCCGCCGATGAACGTCGAAACCCTCCGGACTTTGGACTCTAAAATCACACATGGACAATCAACCATCGATACGTGCAGCAGCCTTCTAGGGCAGCTGACGAGATGGGCTAACCGTATCTGAACGTGGACCGTATAAGGATGGACTGTGATTTTGAGACTGGCTGAGCAGGGTGGATTTTCCGTCATGGTACAGTTTAAATGAATTCTGAAAAAGAAAAGTCAAAATGGTATCAACTGACAACACTTGACGTGAGCCATCGCTTCTGGTCTAATCATGAAGACACTGCGTCCGTATGGATAATAAAATCGCAAATCTTAAGGGCGGGTAATAGTCACAGTGAATTGCCCTGCACACCTGCACGATCGTCATGGCATACCGAGACCGGTCAAGTCCGGCGGTCTGCACGTGAGGCAATGTCTAAGAAAGGCGACATTGCCCGTGTCTCGGTCGACTCTTGCTGACCCGGTGTTTCCCAGACGATGCACTGGTCAACCAATACCAAGCAGTTGGGTTCAAGGTGTGGCCTGCTTACGCACACAAGGTTTTACGACGATGTTGAAAAACAATGTCGAAGCACTGGTGGGTTCAGGACTGCGATCGATGGCAAGCTGGTGCTAGCTTGGAATGCGTGCTGGTATTGGAATCCCGGTCCTGCGGGTCGGGGCCGCTGAATATGACCTCCAGCCGGCCTTTTTGGCCATTCGAACCCAACAATTTTGGGTCCCGACGGGCCCTTTAGGCCCCTCAGAACCAAGGGAGCACCCTCTGCGCCCCCCCCCCTCCGACCTTGCCTGCGTCAATGGGCTGAGCCTTGACCTCATCGCAAAATTTCGGGTCAGCGGCAGAACGTTGCGGCGAGAGCGAGAGCTTGACCTACCGCAACACTCGGCAAGGTCCATGCTGCCCCTTACGTTACCCGGGCGTCAGCGCAACCGCTGCCACCGGCCATAGGCCACCCCAGTCGGGACCCAATAGCGAATCCCTAAAGTGGCTTGCACCCGCCTCTCCACAGAGTTGTGAATCGGAAGCCGGGCGCCCTAACCAGATGAACTACCACAGCGAACCAAAGCACGTTGCGGGACGGGACGATTTAAGATACAGTGCCGTGTTGTTATCTTCCACCTGATGCTAGCACAAAAAGGGCGACGAGAAATGGACTCAACGCATTTTGTTTGACGTGTTGCGGCGAAAGAGATATTGGACGGATGTTATGGACTTTTGCAAAGAACTCTGGCCAATACCACAGCTTCGGGACGTCGAGTTTCCTGACCCTAGCCAATGTTTTTTGATGGCATTGTTATATCACTATTCACTATCTCCTGGAATACTGAAGGTTGATTCTTTTGAACCTCCATCTCATCACCCCGATACACCAATATCCAATATGTTTCTTGCTTATATCAACGCCCAACATGTGTTCAAGCGTCGGTCACGCTTTTTTAAGACAGCGACTCTGAGGGCACAGTTTTAATGACTTGGCTGCCCTTGCGAACTAAAGCGCGACGGAACGCTAGCAGATTGCAAGACACAGGTTCTACTGAACCGACCATTGACATTGCGGGAGTCGGCTGCAGCGAGAACCACGTGCAATCTGTGAATCACTGCGCTGCCGAATGGCAGTTTTTTTGTTTGTTTATGCGGAGTATGCTCCTTTTCCCGCACCAGCCGAATATGTGGCAAAACGCTGAGTTACGCTTCCATCAGTGGAGAACAGAAATCTGGGTCTAATACGTCCCTTCGACTAGAGTACAATGCCTGCTGTCGCTGGCTCTCATTGACTTGAATAGTCGCTCAGAGCCGCTCGACCTTCGCCCGTCTATGAGGAAGCACGCCCAGCGGCCCGGATGGGCTGCTGCCCTCCGCCTCGGACCGGCTCAGCAGCGCGCTGGATCACCTTTGGATGGTCGGACACAATTTGTGGAGGACTAGACGTGCCAGAAGGCTGTCAGAAGAGGTGGTGACGGGAGCGAGCCGGGCGCGATCGCACGGACCGAGGCTGGACTGCTGCACGGCACGCGCGTGCTCTTTCCGCGTCGGGCAAATAAACCCAGAGGCTGATGTCCGCTACTGGTTTGGGAGTGAGTGGAAATCGACGCTGCTGACGCTCATGATCGCACAATCATGAGAATGACGTCATACCGGACGAGGTGCTCAGCTGGGTCACACGTCACGCCCTGTCTCCACGACCATCGTTTCGTCTGGTACCGCAGCGGTACTTTAACGAGAGCTCGGGGCGGCGATCTGTTCACACGTGGTGTCGTGGATACTTACAGGCTGACCACTGTGAAAAATATGGCTCTCAAAATCGTCTGTATACCATCGTGATAAATGTGTCATCTATGTAGATATATATCTATATATACATAACATATACATATATATATATATATTGTAGTTATCTCCTCTCTCTCTTCTCCTTCTCTCTCTCTTTCGCTCTCTCTCTCTCTCTCTCTCTCTCTCTCTCTCTCTCTCTCTCTCTCTCTCTCTCTCTCTCTCTCTCTCTCTCTCTCTCTCTCTCTCTCTCTCTCTCTCTCTCTCTCTCTCTCTTCTCTCTCTCTCTCTCTCTCTCTCTCTCCTCTCTCTCTCTCTCTCTTGAGTTAAAAGACATATCTTGATTTTTCAAAGATTTAGTCCTAAGCTTTTGATTTCATAAATGTCTGGGCTTAGCTGTGGTGCTTGTTGCGTGAGCCTCGACTCCGCAGTTTCCTCGTCGAGCACCGTATGAATGGTGTCATTTTGCGGCGAACACTTAACGTGCCGCAACGCTTGGAACTCTACGCTCTACGCTGAGGGTGGGAGACTGGCGTCACTGACCCTTCCCGCACCCACTGCTGTCGCCCGCAGTCCGCTCTACGCTGAGGGTGGGAGACTGGCGCCACTGACCCTTCTCGTACCCGCTGGTGTCGCCCGCAGTCCATGCCAGTGTAGAACAGAAGCGTAGACGCGTAAAGTAAACGAGCCCATGTATGCTGACCGCGCCCCGTTCCTAGATATACAGAGGTTACGCGCGTAAACATGGCCCCTGAGGACGGATGCTCGAATAATATCATCATTAAAGCCCGTCTTGCTCCACACAGCAGCGACATAAACAACAACGCGTCCAGCGCCCAACGCGCTCGACCAATCCACACGGCTGACTGCCGGGTCTGGTATTCCCCTACGATATGGTTTAACTAAAGACCTGGACTTAAGAAAAGTGCCTGTAAAGAGCCTCGTTGCATATGATATTCTTTGTTGGATAAGCGTGGTTTAGCTATAGAATGCCAGCTTAATCGCGCAACAACAATAATTTCGTGGCCAGCGTGTTCAGCTTTTACTAGAACTTCCTCAGAACAATGGAAGCACATTTGAAAATTTTCGGGGCATAATCCATCTTGAAAACGGCTTATGCCGCCGAATGCGGCCAATGTCATCAGTGTCGCCTGATTCAGCTCCCGATGTCAGCAGTGTCGCCCGATTCAGCTCCCATTGTCAGCAGTGTCGCCCGATTCAGCTCCCAGAGGGCTCCTACGCGTTTCTACTATCGCTGTATTTACAGCTAAGTGTGAATCTTAAGCTCCATTTTTCCTTCGCAGAATGTATAGTGAAGATGAATGAACGATGGTCTTCGGCTTGTAAAGGGTGGTCTTGGTGGGTGACCTTGGTCGTTAACCGGTCCATCGGTGGACGTATCAATCATTCGGATAATTTTGATATCTCTGTTGCACTGCTGTTGTTGATGTTGAGTTGTACTGAGACATTCACAGCCTACACGTGCAGCTGGCCTCACATTTTCATCTGATCTGGTTGCTGGGATCTGACATCAAGTTTGAAAAAGGTCCCGAAACCGGCAGGTTTTTTTGGGGCGCACGAGGGCGCGTGGCCATCTGCACATGTCGACCTGCACGTTGTTGCCAATATGGTTGTTCTTCTTTTCCCTGGTCCGAAGGTGTCAACGACACATCGATGCCCCTCTGAGTTGGCAAGATCCTCTATAAACTTATCTTTCTATGTCAATCGAATGGATAAGATGAAATCGTAGTAATGTTGCGATGGTGAAGAAGGGTCCGTGCAATCAAATAGCGTTTTTTCAATGTCTGACCACTTGCGCGGCGCAATTTTTATGAAATTTTGTCACAAGATTGCGCTTATGTGCTGAGCACTCAATGGACCTCCAGTCAGTGATTGCAGATTTTTTATCTTCTGAAAGTGTGGTGGCCGGGCCTCGCTGTGCCGACAGCGTTGTGCATTTTGTGAATTAGTTGATAATAACGAAATCATTTGATACAGCAAAGACCGTGCCGTTTTTATTACTTTATCAGGTAGGCTGCATACATCGGTTAGGTTCGAATAAACAATTGAATTGAATTGAAAATGGTACATTAACAATGTGCTACCTTAATTTATTTCGCATGAAGTATGTCAAGTTTAGAGCCTTCCTTTCTACGCGCTTGGGTAGGGGGGAAATTGTCCCGGAGGTTTTCCAGAATAATTTCTAAAAGTTGTGGCGTAGCCGCACCAGACTTTGCAAATCTGTAGGCAATTTAATAGCGTACTTTTGGTGATAAAAAGCAGGTGCATCTTGTAAGATTGTTGACCTATGACAGGTCAAAGTCAGGCCGTGGCTTTTTCATGTTTAGCCATTTTTCAGGCCGTGGTGAAGGCTGTTTCTCGGGAGTTGTTCAGCCTGACGTGGCAATGGAGTGTTACACGAATCCATACGTCTTTGGTATGGGTTCGTAAACAGCAAGACGATTTAATTTGGGATAAAAGCAAACCCCATAGACCTAAGGCCAAGTACAAAGCTCAGAGCAAGGGCAAAAACAATGTGCTTCTATACTGGAGGGCATGCTTTAAGGGGTAGTTTCTGATGCTCATTTCCAATTACTTGATAACAGGGACCGCAACAGGGATCTTCTGTGGGCTTTTTAAAGGTAAGAGTAGGTCACAGACCTAAAAAGTCCCAGCTAAACCTTTGGTTCTTAGGAACATACTGTCCAGCATGATCTTTGACGCTTGCTCAAATAAACATCGAAACAGCCTAGAAGGTTTTTGGCCACCATGACCTTCTAAAGGCCAAACAATGTCACTGACCTAACATGGACACCAGTGAAGGTTTTAGGCCACCATAACCTTCTAAAGGCCAAGCAATGTCACTGATCTAACATGGACACCAGTGACCTTTTGCTTTGGGTAGGTATCTGGGTTTAAGACGGCTGTATGAGGGGGTCTGGGGGCACTTCGGACCCCAATCTGGAGCTTGACTCTTTAAACTTATTTGATCCAAACGTCATGTTTTATAAGCCTCGAATTCGACACAATTATGCTCAAATTTAGGCTATCCCACAGTGTGAATTTGGTGTTTGTCTCTAGCTCTCTAAGTTTGTGAGATCTCTGGTGGTCAAAGTGACCCCGACCTGATCGTGTGGTACTTATCCGGCCCCCCGGGCGCGTGTTAGATCGGTGGATTTCACGCAGCACATACAAAGGCTACGTACCATACCTATTTGTTTGCTGCACTTCTGCTAGAACTGCTTGGCCGGGCTTTGATCACCTTTGATCTTTAATCGCCGGGCTCATACACTCGTATGATGGCGACCGCTCCTCAATGCCACGACGTTATCCTGGCGGACCTAAAGACTTCGCTGCCGCACTATCTTGAATACCTGGTGTCAACACTTGTTCGGTTACCTGCGTGTCAGCAATGGCCGTAGTTGTCCGCGGTCGCCCGGTGACCTGGGGTCGTCCCAGGCCCGTGACGCCTTTTTGGAGAGGCAAGAATGGGTTGTTCTGAGGAGGTATCCCTGTCAGACAGGCTACGTCGGGCCCCATCATGGACAAGCCGCCCATTGCAAGCCAACGAGCGCAGCTCATGTCGGAAATCGGGCTTCAAAGAACACAGTTCGCGTCCCTACCGTGGTTCTAGTACGTTAAGGTAAACTGCCGAGCGGCCGGAAAGCACGTGCACCGCGAAGTGACGCGTCACATCAGGAACAACGTGATGAAGGACGACGGCATCGGGGTTCAGGTATAGATAGGTACTAGCCAATACGGCTTTCTTCGCTGCGCGAAGAGGCAACACCTGGCCACCAAATGACCACTGCAGTCGGCGCGCCCGAAAACACCAATAAACAACAAAGAGGCGACACCGTTGGTGCTGGTAGCGCCGCCACTAACAACGTAACGTTGACTTATGTCGCACCAATATAAAGGGGTCTTTGGGAATACTTGTGTGAAGTTTAATACACATAGATCACTGGAGCACATTGCACTTGCAGACATGATATATATATATATATATATATATATATATATATATATATATATTGCTCGTCGAGTTGTTGTTACCGATTGCTTCGTCGCTGAAAGAGTCGGCGCCATTCGCTTCAGTATAGCACCGTTTCGGCACACCTGAAGCGTTGCAGCACCTAAAGCAACGTAACATTGGTTTCATTTTAATGGTATACATTGTGCCTTGATAACCTTTTCTGCATTTCTGCATTCTACATATCTTTTCTCCATCTGCGGCAATGGGAAGCCACCTGCAAATGAGGACGTTATGCTCAATCCTGCTGGAAGTTTTGCGCTATGTTTTCAACGGCTTGTTGTCTGAAAACGTGGCGAAAATATAGTCTACGATTTGTTTATCCTACATACATGGAACTTTCACCCTCCGTAATGGAAAATACGTCCCATTGTTGCGCGCATAGAGAGGACACCGGCACCGGACGGACGCGCATAGAGACGGACACCGGCACCGGACGGACGCGAATCTGTGGAACAACACGCCCCGGAGACCGCGGGGCGGGCGCCCCGGAGACTACGGGCGGACGCCCCGGAGACTGCTGGGCCCGCAGGGCCCCGCCCAACTGCGTCCCCCGGCATAGCTCAGCAGTTACCAGGTCAAGTACCGCTGCAACCCACCGTGGAGGCCACCCCGCTCCGACGCGCACCTGTGACCAAGCCGGGGTGACCCAAGCACCGCTGCCACAACATTGGCGCAATACCACAGGCGGTGTCAAACATCTTAAAACAAACAATGCCAATGTTATAACTAAATGCAAACGAATGAGGATATTAACAGGAGTATATTTTGCAGCTAAAACCAAAGCGGGTCAACACACGATTCAGTGTGGGTAACGAGGTGTTGCAGGTCGTAAATTTAACACATCAGTTTCCGTTGCAAGCCGTACAGTATACTTCAGTTTGGCGAGGTCATTCCACTCAGGGCTTTAGAAAATAGCCACGGTAGGCAGGTAGGTAGCAACAGGTAGGTAGCAGCCCAGGCAGGGGAGAGCACAGGGGGTGCCTCCCCCTCTTAAGTTCTGGGAGACCCGAAGGGCCCCTTGGAACCTACGATTAAGGGCCCAATTTATTGGTTCGAATGGCCCAAAAAGCCCGCCGGATTTCTCATTCAGGAACCCAGGCCCTCAGGGCCGAGCACTTCAGTGCTAGCCAGAGGGCCCTGAGCGGGCCCTGATCAAGGGACCCAATGAGTCGATAAGTTCCTGTATTTCGGTCAGACACTATCAGTAACGTACTGTCGGCTACTTGGCGACATGGGCCTGAGGGTCCATTTCCCAAGCAGGAAGAAAGCCAGAGCCAGCGCTTTGTTTTGCTCGGGGCCCCACAGCGCCTAACAGGGGCCCTGTGCTGTCAAGGGGCCCCGAGTCGGCCGGGGGCAGTGTTTGAGGAGGCCCGAGGGGCTTAGGGGGTCCCCGGGTCCGACGATCAGGGCCCGATTGGAGGGTCTAAGGGTATGAAGGACTGGTCGGAGTCTTATTCAGGGGCCCAGGGGTGTGAAGACAGACCCTCAAATAACGGTCAGAAGGCATTTTGCGCCGATTGAGGATCCCCTTAGTCGATATGGGCCTACATACCGGCCAGGTACCACCGTACCTCATAGCCGGCTCCGTGTAGATATGGGCCTGAGGACCCACTTCCCAATCAGCTATAAAGCCGGGACCAGTGGTCTACAATGGTCGGGGGGCCTTGTACTTGTCAGGAACCCACAGCGCCTAACAGAGGGCCCTGTGCTCCCAAGGGCCCCGAGCCGACTAAGGAAAGCGTTCAATGAGGCCTGGAGAGGGCCCCGGCGGCCATCGAAGCCGACGATCAAAGGCCCCGTGTGAGCGCATTAGGACCCGAAGGACTGGCTGAAGGTCACATAAAGAATCGCGGCCCGTAGGGTCGTGACCTGAAATATCAGTCAGAGGCCCTCTTGCACCGTTTGAGGAACACTGAGACAATGCGGGTGTCTGAGTGGGCCAGAGACCACGAACACCGAACAATCAGCTTCATGTCCGTCTGAGCTTCTGAGACCCATTATCCGCGCAGAAACGAGGCCGGAGTCCACGATCTGCAATGTTCGGGGTCCCTGACACAATGAGGGGTCCCTCTGTCGGTTAGGGGCCACTGCACCGAACAGGGGTCCTGCGGCGGCAAGTAGCCCCAAGTCGGAGCGATGTTTGAGGGCCACGTTGGCCACTGCAAGTAACGCCAGGGGGCTGGACGCCGAGCGCGCAACAATGATCATCGTAACATAATGTCTGAATGTCTCTCAAAATCAATTCGTGCAGTTAAAAGATTACACTGGGCGAATTTTTTCAACAACTTTGAAGATTGCTCTCTGGGCAGATTCACGCTAGCAGCAACGCGGAACTTTAGTGATTTTACCTCACGCTTCCAGTTCCCCCACCACGTTCCAGCACCACTTCGCTGTGCTGTGAAGACAAATGCGTTACTGATCAATCTAAAAACCGCATGGGTGACATGTACACCCAGAAAATCTCTAAATGCACGCTTCGGTGTGAAAAACTTCAAAACTACGTCTTTCGGATGCTTCGTTTTTTGCGTCCACCTATTGGCCACGGCCTAGTTGGCCACGGCTACCAGGCCGATGCTGGGCGGCCAAGGGAGACTGCAACGCCTGGCGTCGAGTTTTTTTTTGGCATGCGAGCGCACATAAAATAATCTGCTGATCCAATGATCTTAGGTACAATCGTGTGATGCCAGTGAACCTGTTCTATGTACGGTTGTGTGTGAGTGCTTTAGCGGCGACATTAGAATAACATCTCCGGACCACCACGTGTAGCATCACATAGGTCTTTTCCTATAAAAAGGGCAGGTCCGTTCGAGCCTGACGTTCCACGGTGACCCATAGATCACTACCGTGAGTGAGCTGGGGTTAGTGAACGGAGGACTCATTCACCAGCACCATGTGAGTGGGGCCGCGGCTGCGTCGCTCCGCTGCGTCGGGCGACTCCTGCACCGAACCCCTGCTGAACACCCGGCTGCCGCTCTTCCGCTCCGCCCGGTCGTGGCATCTCTCATTAGTCGTGGTGGTCATTTTAACACGTTTTGCTCGCCTTGCTTTTTGCCTTCGCATGAATTTCATTCCTACTTGCACAAATCTTCGTCCGTCTTGTTTTAACTGATTTTGTATTCGGTTACTTGTGTTTTGAAAATATCATCTGAAATGTCTCTATCTTTCTTCCTTCCGGCGAACACTTCCGCTAAGTCGTTCAGGCCTTTAACGGGGCTTTAAGTGACACTGGAAACAAGAAAACTTACAGACTTATGCTGTGGATCGTCACGAAAGCTGAACCTATCGTGTGCCAAATTTCACAGCTATCTGTGCAGCCGCCTGTGCTGTGCCTCAGGCAAAAGACGTGCTGGCAGACCGACAGTCAGACAGACATACGCTCGGGAAGCAGTGAACCGGAAGAAGAGGGTGCCAACACGACGGCTCCGGCAGACGGTGCTCAATTAGGAGCGGTGGTAGCAGGGCTGGGATTGAGGATGCATACCGTTTCTCTCCTTGTTAGAGATGCAGGTCTCTATAAGCCACTCTCTATCACATAACTACGCCGTAAGAGCCCGGCTGGACTCCTCAGCATCTCTGACCTGACCTCAGCCCCGGTGACAACGCGACGAGACACCCTCGGCCCCGATGTGGAGTACCAGGGAACGGTCCGGCGAGGCAATCTGTTGATTATTCAGCCAGATGGCTGAGCCGGCCGATTCCAGACCGCAGCTGACACGGCAGGCGGGAGAGATGTTCGCACCGTGGACTTATGAGGCTAGCCTTATAAATACCGATACCGCTTAGTAAAGGTTTACTATGTGGGCCATGCTTGGTGGCGATGCTTGATATATATATATATATATATATATATATATATATATATACGTGTGTGTGTGTGTGTGTGTGTGTGTGTGTGTGTGTGTGTGTGTGTGTGTGTGTGTGTGTGCGTGTGTGTGTGCGTGTGTGTGTGTGTTTGCGTGTGTGTGCTGCAGTGAAAACATTCCATATAAGTACTAATGCTGCATAGTAAAGCTGCATCATGTGAACTTTACGCAGTAGCGATGCTTGCATATTATATATATATATATATATATATATATATATATATATAATATTCATGGCATGACATGTGGGGACTGCTTTCCAGTCCCTGGTCTGACCCTTGTATTTGACATGTGTCTTTGATATTTGACATGTCTTCGATGTTAATGCTGTAATGAGGTTTTGCATGCGAAGCGATACCGTGAGTATGTTCTCGAATGCTGCGTAAACCTGACCAATTATAAGTTTCGAAATTAGCTGTACCTGACGATAGAGAACGTATCTCTGAAACGTTTCACCTGAAGTAAATGTGCATGTTTGTCATAATTGCGACATGCATGACGACCATCGGAAATAAAATCTGTAGCTTTTCCAACGCGACAGAATGTTCAATGCAAAGGTCTGGAAGGACTGAGGAAAGACTGATAAGGGGCCTTCATATACAGCCGTATGTGCCCGACAGAGGATATTATCCTTGAATACACGAATATATATATATATATATATATATATATATATATATATATATATATATATATATATATATATATATCTCTCTCTCTCTCTCTCTCTCTCTCTCTCTCTCTCTCTCTATATATATATATATATATATATATATATATATATATATATATATATATATATATGTCGCTTGATTGCTTGCCTGCATTTCATTCAATGCATTTAATGTTTGTATCTACCTGTTTTCTTCACTGGTTTGTTGGATGCAACCTTTCGTGCATACGTCCTTTTCGCGTGATGCAAAGAAAAATACAAATTGATAATTGCTCGTTCGTTTCAAATTCAAAGCTGACGGATGATGAGCGATCCTAGAGGAAAGACAATGGGACGGTGCTGGTAGCAGGTTAGTACACCCCTGTTTGAGAGAGTGGTACGTGGATGGTACAGGGGGGTGATACAGAGTCACCCCCTTAGTTTCACCCCTGATAGGTGAAACTAAGGGTGTGATACAGAGTTACCTTGTAAAACTGCAGAGCGGTCTTGGGAGCCTGGTATTGGTGTCGTAAACGTGACAGAAGGAAGGTGGAAGAGACTAGTCCCTTAAAGTACGTGGACGGTGGGTGTTTCGTTGCAGCCGGTACTATGGTTGGACAACCGCCACCATGTTACCAACAAAAGTGGTAAAAGTTGCGGCTTGTGTAGGCTGTCGACAAAACTGTGCTTTTGGCCTGCAGTTTCACAATCGAATGGTGGCGCCAGAGTTTTTTTTATAAATTTGATCCGAACCCTTTAAATGGATGGATTTCTGGGATCAGAGCCCACGCTTGTTGTGTGAGCCCTGACCCCACCATCCGATCTCGCAATTCCAGACAACGGCAGAATTTTAGTGGTGAAAGCTTAACGTGCCGCAATGCTCGGCACGGTCCGTCCTGCCCTCTGACGTCAACTGACCTTTACCGCGACCGCTGCCACCGGCCACAGGCCATACCTGTCAAGGGCAAATAGCGAGTGCCCTGAAGCGACTCAAACCCATCCTGCCACGGGTGGGTGGATCGGAATGCAGGCGCTCTAACCAACTGAGCCACCGGGACGGACTTGGTGTCGTTGATGCATTGATGTCACTGAAACAAAAACCCTGACAGGAAATCTCACCACTGTTGTCGGTAACAGGATGGTAGTTGATTTGTCAAACCATATTACCGGGTGTTCACGACACACCCACCACCCAGGTACTGCACGGAACTGGTCTCTCCCACCACCTTTCTTTTACGTTTACCACACCAAAACTAGGCTCCCACGACCACTCTGCAGTTTCACTAACTAACTCTGTACCTATAAACTAGCCCTCTGTTTTACCTACCAGGGGGTTAACCTCCCCCCCCCTTAACCATCCTCGCAACACTCTCTCAACAGGGGTGTACCAGCCTGTTACCAGCACCGTACCGCTGTCTTTCCTCAGAGATCGTTGATCCGTCAGCTTGGAATTGGAAACCAACGACAGAATATCAGTTTGCATTGTTATTTGTACCACGAAACAGAACATCAAACGAACGCTTGCAAACGCCAAATCCGCAAAGAAATCAGGCAGGCAGGACTGTACGTAACGTTCAGGTTAACAGCTTAACCAGAACACGGTCAAGCAATGACGGTGTCATTCACGATTAACACTAGGGTTCTTCAGTGGCTCTTCGTCACGCAGTATCGAACGATAAGCGCGGGCCAACAGGCGATGTGAACCACTAGGCATGACTCTCATTGTTCTGACAACTTCAGTACATTAGGTTCAGGACGATAGTGTCGGCATAAAACGACACTGTCGGGGAAGCCCGTTCCTCACGATGTGGCGTGGAGGACCAAACGCGCCGCAAAGACACCCGCAGACCATCACCGCAAATTGTTTGGACAACAGCTTGAACTCTGGACCCACCAGCAACAGGTCACGTCACGGGGTCAGGTTACTTTGTGAAGACGGCCTAAGTGCCATACCGAACAGCCACGAGCCAAGCCATAGGTCAGGAAGCTAGTGAAGAATGCATCAGACTCTGGACTGCGGTCTCCGGTTACGCAGTAACTGGATTTTTCGGTCAGGGCAAAGGTTACCAGTAAAAGAGCCTTCGTTTTGTTCGGGCCCATCGCCAACGAGGCCATTTTGGACCCTGCCCGACAGGGCAGTTCAAGGGGTATGGCCACAAGTGGTTGACAGTTGGAATTCAAGACAACATATAAGTCACAGGGTCAGGTCAGGCCATCATTGGAGAAAGGTTTGGACAAATTTCCTACTTGGGCAGAAGTGCGTCAGTCCCAAATGGGCTCATTAAATGCGGTAATTGAGCGTACTATATTTATTGCGCAACGTCGAATGCTCATTATGGTCTGCTGAGCGTCGCGGACGCCATTTCCGGTGCCATAAGACTGCCGGAGGACACTGTGTCGTGGGTGCGGTCTCTGATATTTCAAGACCTCCGCATCGTTGAGCGATTTGGACAATGCAGGCGGCAGAAAGGCGGGCGGGAAGCGTGGTGAGTCGCATGACCATGGGGCTGGGATATGCAGATACTGGTCTGCCCACGCACACGATACTGGTTCGTGGGTGCGGGGGAATTACCGGTTAAGCTGGCACCTCGTTTTCTCACTTGCGATCCTGCTGTGTACCAATCTGTGCGAAACGTTCCTGATAGTTGGAAATCTTAAGATGTGTCGAAAATTGGTAACTAGCATAAGGTGGTAGTGAACATATTTCAAACATATTTTACAGAACAGTCCCAGAAGGTAGGGTGTTACTGCACATTTTTGGTACATGATCTTCCACTTTCAAAATTCATGACACACTTGCGTTATATGTCGCTAGCCATTCATCTTAAGGGCCCCAGAATATCCAGGTAGCTTACAAAACTAGCCAGTGGGTCTAATTATCCCAGCATCCTGATACGGAACAGCGACCATCTGGTGTATTGAAGGGGTTACCTGTTCCAAAAATGGGCACTCCTGAATACGTAGGGTATCTCATAATCCACCACAAGGCACCATACTTCGTAGCGGGACCTCCGAAGCCATCCAAGGGCCTCCTTAACATTTATATCTACTAATCTAGAGCGTGGGCTCGATTCATAAAGCTGACATTATGATCAGAAAACGAGTATCTTGATGTAGAACAGGGCTTCTGATCACGATTCATTTTTCCTTATCTCAGTTATGGAGACCTTCTTGGCCTAAACCCTGGCTGTCTACGGGCAGCTACACTGCTTTTAGCATGGAAAAACGAACCTTGCAACAGCTTTGGGTGGCAGAATCTTTTTTATAAAAAGAATCGAATACATAGGTAAGATGAGATCGGTGTGTTAGGAAGGACCTTGCCGGTGCGGCACATATTAACCTTTCGCCACATGATTATACAACTGAGCTTGAATTTAACGAGTGGATGGTGGGGTGGTCAGGAATTACACAAGCGCAACCAAGCGTGGGTTCTAAGGCTATCTAACCTCGGTGTAACTAATCCACGGTGGGTTCTAATCCCATGGCACAGGCAAAGGGGACGCAGGGGACACGTGCTCCTTTCGTCCAAGGGGGCCGCGGTGGCCCTGGAACCGACGATTAAAGGCCCGATTTTGGGGCCCGAGCTCTACAAGGATTGCAAGGCCATATTTTTGTGTTTTGAACGGGAGATGATATATTTCGGCAAGTTGCATTTGTTATGGTGTTTCCAGTCTAGAGATGATGTCTTGCACAGATGGTCTTGTGCAGGGCAGTGGTCCAAGGGTTAACATGCACCCTTGCCAACGACTGTAAAACGAAATAGTCGAAATTTAAAGGGAAGTAAAAAACCGACACAGATTAAGCCTTCCTTGACAATGCCAGAGGTCTTGCTAGTACAAACCTGGATATTCTGGGGCTCTTAGGACAAATGGCTAGCGGCACATAATGCAAGTATGTCATGAATTTTGACAGCGTAAGGTCATGCACCTAGAATGTGCAGCATCATCTTGCCTTTTAGAACTGTTTTGCCTTTTTTGACTGTTTTTGACCTCAACTATGTTTAAAAAATGTATATCATCCCCTTAAAACTATTACCGATTTTCAACACGTCTTAACATCTCTAACTACCAACTATCTTTCACGCATGCTTGGTTCACATGTTCGCAAGTGACAAAACGAGGGTACCAATTTAACCGGTAACTCCTCCCCCCCCCCCCCCCCGGTACATGGACGAGGCAAAAAATGCAATTTCCAGATGAGGTCTGTCTTTTAGGACGGACCGTGCCGGTGCAGCACAGATTAACCTTTCGCCACATGATTGGACGTGAGTCGCACGCTCATGCGACATATTCTAAACCCATGGGCATGCGACTTACCCGCACTCTCCGCCCACTATTCTGTTGCTACATTTTCCAAAACGTCCAACGATGCGGAGCATTTGAAATATCAAAGACCGCGCCTGCGACACCGTGTCCTTCGATAGTCTTATGGCACCGGGAGTGGCACCCCGACGCTGAGCAAATTTTAATGAGCACTCGGCGCTCCACAATGAATATTGTACGTTTAACTACCGCATTTGCTGAGCCCATTCGTGGCTAATGCACTGCTGCCAAAGTAGTAACTTTTTCAAAACTTCCTCCACTGATGGCCTGACCCTGCGACTTAGTATGCTGTCATGTGTTCCCCGTGACCTAGACCCGTTACTGCGTTACCGGAGACCACAGTCCAGAGTTTAATGTATTCTTCACTAGTTATATGACCTATGGCCTGGCTTGTGGCTGTTTCGTCTGGCACTTCTTCGGCCGTCTCGGCTGTCCCCCAAAAGTAACCTGACCCCGTGACGTGACCTGTTGCTGGTGTGTCCAAAGCTCAAGCTGTCCTCTAGAAGGATCTTGCCCTTCGCATGTACAGACACTGCAGTGTCAGGAGTTCCAACTGTCCCCTCCATTGACCTATGTGACCTCTCCTGTTTCTATCCGAATACCTAGCCGTCGCTACAGGTGACCTTGCCCCTTTGACGTCCGTTAAGGCAGCGACGTATTCCTACCAGAAATCAGCGACGAGTATCATTTCCATTTACAATAAGTTTTCAAGGCCAAACACAAACCTCCGATAACGAAAATCGGATCAATTCTGCTCTGCCTCAAACAAATTGACTTCCGTAGGTCAATTCACCCACGAAAGCACGCTGTACGGCCGCTGCATGACACTGATCTCTTTAAATAGCATCTCATCTGAAAGCCAGTCATAAGTCCCAGCCTGGTATATTAAAATGTCACACTTCGAGGTCTACTGTAATGGTAATCAAAAAAGCTCCAAGGGCAAATTTTGTATTTTAAATGATGGGGTAGGATCGCATTGCCACTGTATGGGATGGATTTGTACAGCTGAGGTGGCGTTAGTAATCCCGTTGTCAATTCCAGCCTGGGCCTTCAAAAACATCAGAGCTGAAGTTGAAACCCAAGGTCAGATTCAAGGTCAAAGGACGGAGTAGCGTCACCATGTCGCTGTATGGGATTGATCTATTAAAATTTTATTTTGGCTTTGATGTTTTTGGAAGCCTAGGCTGAAATCGACCTTTCTAATGACACCTTATTAGTACAAATCCGCCCCATACAGTCGCGTGGCAATCGACGCTATCCCGTCCACTGACCTTGAGAATGCGATTTTTAAGCTTTTGCTTCACTATAAACGACCTTGAAGTTTCACGTTTTGATATCCCAGGCTGAAATCGACAACGCGTGTTCTAGGACGCGTTCGGTCGAAGGAAAATTATTCAGCGAATAATTATCTCTTCGATAATCATCTACGAAGGTTTTCCAGTTACGTTGGGCGCATCATGAAATTATCCTTCAGTTTCGTGTCCCATGCGTCTGGCACAGCTAACGGTCATAGTTCTATGCATAGCAAATAAATATTTTCCGTCTGACAATTATATGTAAAAATCTCCGGGGATCTCCCTTGTTACGGAAAATTATCTGGGACAATTTTTCGTGCTGGCAGTGCTGGACACCATCAAGGAAATTTGTCCAGCGTGCCGGATAATTTTCAGAAATTATCTGCCTGCCGAGCGCGCGCCTAATGATGCCTCATTTGGACAAATCGGTTCCATACAGCGGCAGAGCAGCGCTACTCTGTCCTTTGACCGCGAATTTGCGTTTGCATTTGACATCCGCTGGCACTTCACATTCATACGTGGCTATTACGTGTCATTAGTCTGAGAGATAAAACAGTATGTCAAAAAACAACGGAAAATGATAATGGGTTAAAAACACGTAAATGCATGCACGCATAGACAGGAGGAGACAATTGCACAAAAAGAAACTGACAGCGCGCTTATAGCTTGTTGAATTCGTTCGCTGAACATCCACAGGCAACTCATTAAAGAGAGACACCGCTCGGCATGCGAAGGACCTCTGTCCTGCCGCCGTGCGCTCCGCCGGGGGCGCAGGTTATGGTCCACGCGGGTAGTTCGGTAACTGGTCCTCGCATCGGCGTATGTTTCCAGCAAACGGGCAAGACCCTCAGGTCCACCTCGCTCACGGGCTTTGTGCGCAGCGATAACAGTTTGCACGTTATACATTTGGGGGGGGGGGCGTGGGAAAATGCGGGTCATTCCCATGGTCAGCAGTACCCGTTGCGGAAGAAAATGTTCCAGGTGGCGTAGACCGATCAGGACGCCTATGCACTTTTTTTACCGCATCACTGAGGTGAGTGCGCCAGCTCAGGTGGCGGTCAAATAGCGCCCACGTTTTGTGCGGTCAGGCTATCCCGAACGGTCTCTCCACTGAGCCGCACGCCGACAGGGGACAGTCCGCGAGTGTTCTGTCGAGCGCCAAGGCGAGGGAGTTCAGTTTCGGCTTGAGCGTATGGCCGTGAGCTTGAGACCGTGTACATGGAACCACGATGCTAGGGAGGACAGGGCGGTCTCAGTGCGTCGGATGAGGAATGGAAGGTTGCGTTTAACATCGGACATGATAACTTGGGTGTAGTCAGCGCACTGTGCATCCGGCGCGTGCAGCCTGAGGTTGTTGGCGAAGATTGTGGATAAGAGAGGATTAAGAGCTGATCTCTGGAAGACTCCTAGAAAGGAGTCTAGCTCATGGAGATCTAACTCGTTGAAGTCTAACTCAAGGAAGACTTAACTCACGGTATTTGGGAGGGGTTCGGAGACCACTCTGTCACTAGAAGAAGAGGTTAATGTTATAGAGCTGGAGCCTGGAAAGTAGTTAACCATGAGGAATGACGTCGAAACATTTACTGAGATTCAAGAGGCACAGGAGTGAAAGGTGAGCACGATCCATGTTGGAAAGGATGCGGTGGGTAACGGTGAGCAGAGCAGTCTCAGTGGAATGGTGGGGACAGAAACCATGTTGGGATGAGGACAGAAGACGATTGTCGGACATGTACGTGAACACCTGGCGCTGCACCACACGCTCGACAGTCTTGGCCATGACAGTAACGATAGAAATGGGACGGTAATTAATTCCACGGTTGGGCCGCTGGGTTTGAAAATAGGATGAGCAAGGGAGAGCTTCCAGGAATCGGGTAAATCGCGGGGTAGAGGCAGCTGTTGCTAATATGGAGAAGGCTATGGCCGATGACGTCAAAACAGAGGAGCAGGATACGAATGCAAACGCTATCAGATCCACACGCCCCGGAAAGCTTCGTGGAGAACATGACGTCGTGCAGCCCGCCAAGGGTCGTGCCAGTCGCCTGAAAACCGCAAGCGCCCACCCTGGGCAGGCGACATGAAACGTCGGGTAGTTTTTCGAGACCAACCAGGCTGGCTGCAGCGCGGGTTCGACATTGACAAAATAATCATTCATCTCGTCCGGGGTTGCGGTAGGGAGGTTGCGAGCACTGCCCCTTTTCCCCGCTAACGGCGGGCGGACAATCCGGTACGGAAAACTGCTCGCCTGTACACGCAGCCTCTCCTCAATATCCTCCCGGCAGTCACGCCTGATCGCTGACCTCACCCCCCGGCCCAGTTCGCGGAAAGCCGGCGATCTCCCCTCGTGGCGCAATACGCCCCTCCGCTGTGCCACGTGGTCCAAGGTCACCAGGGTGACAGGTGGTGCGTTTGGATTCCTCAATGGCATTAGTTTATTCGGAGCGTGTTTGTTGATGGTTGGTATGAGACAGTCAGTCAAATGGTACCACATATCAGCGACTAATGGACGCCCAAAAACACCGCGCCAGCCGACATAGTACAAATCACCAAGCAAACAAACATGGTCAATCCGTTTCAACAGTCGAGGGTGGATACGGAGAGGCTTGGCACGACACTTTGGCAAAGCTAAGAGCGTGCGAACAAAATGATGGGGGCTAAAAGCGTAGTGAAAAGCTCCGACACGCTGAACGACGTTATCTAAATCAGAAATGACCGCGTCTTAAAGCGACCCAGAAGAAAGCGGGCTCTCTGACAAACTGATGCAGATGAAACGATCGGAAGACTGCATAGATAAGACAGTAGTATAAGTCTTATTCCTCGGAAAAACCAGGAGAATGGAGATATAGTTAGGCTGATATTTCGACAACATGCCTTTCTCGAAACAACAGCGGAAGTGAATTCAAAGTTGCCTGCTGATGATCCTACTCGATTTTTCAGTTTTTTTAAGAGCATGACACATTTTATGACATGACACATGACAAGAGCATTTTTACAGGATACCAACAATCAGAGCATTAAACAAAGAGCGATTACCAGCCATTACCAAGATGCAGTGCCTATCATGTAAACGATTTAAGCCAGCACACATCACGCATAGAGGCTTTAGGCCCTCGCACATCATTATATGTGGTGCCCTTTTCACCTCTCGTTGTACCCTTTATGTGGTCAGGGCTGTCTCTATCATGACCATGTCACACATCTCATTTAGCCCTCATTACGCACGCATCACACATAGGCATGATGTGTGCTAGCTTCAAATTGTTAACATGTGTAAGTGATGCTTGACGCGTGATGTGCAATGCCTGTTCCATTGAAATCGTTTGCATGTCAGCTCGCTTGCGTGTTCGAATGAAGCGTGATGCGTGATGCCTATTTGCTTGAATTTATTTGCATGTACACATATGTCCGGGCATTCTAGTTTTTAGATAGGCACTGTATCTTGGTGATGGCTGGCAATCGCTCTTTGTTTAATCCCTGATTGTTGTTATCCTGTAAAAACTGCGCCATGCTCTTAAATAAATCTGAAAAATCGAGTGGGATCATCGGCAGGTAATTTTGAATTTACTTCTGCTGCTGTTTCGAGAATGGCATGTTGCCGAAATATCAACCTAACTATATCTCCATTCTCTTGGTTTTTCCGAGGAATAAGGCTGATGCTACTGTCTTATGCTATGCTAATGCGACTGTCTTATCTATGTCACTAATGCTCCTCGCTAATGCACTGAACAACTTACGTGATCGGAACACCTCATTTAACTAGTACTTTGCAGTGTTACTAGCAGGGTCCAGGAAATTAGAATTTGCGTGATGTCGATCGGTCCGGGGTGCTGAAGAAGTACCCGCTGATCTTGCAGCTCCAGTTCGTTGAAGTCCGCCTGGAGAGCGGCCACGGCACGGCGCGGAGGCCGGTAGATCACAGCCACAGTGAAACGCGGACCGGACTCCGATCTCACACGCAGCCAGAGGGACTCCAGCCGACAGTGCAGTGAAGTTGTCTTCGGCATCAGCGACTGGATGTTGATCAATCCCAACAGCAGGTTCCGACAACGACCGTCCGGAGAAGAGCGCCGCTACACCTGACCGCCCCCGCAGCCCCGGCGCCTGGTGCCGGCATCGCGCCTACCGCGCCGGGCAGCGCGAGCAGCCGCAGGCAGGTCACGGTCAAGGTCACCTTGGCCGGGGTGCGGGGCGAGTTCGCTTCGAGATCAGGCAACGTATCGACAGGGCTGATGGGCGGGGGGGGGGGGGGGGGGTCGCCACCGGACAGCGCCGGTGACGATGATACTGGTCCGAGTTGGGAAGGTGACTAGGGTTCTGGTCTCGCAACTGCTACGAACAGGTAGGTTAACACCAGCAGCACCAGAGAGCTGGCAAGAGCGCTATACATCTGTACCGCGGCAGAAGGGGACTGTTTCGTCGAGCAGACTGTCGAGCAGACTGTTTCGTCGGCTGACGGGACGTACGCAGGTCCACGTCACGCCATGAATGCGCGACGCCACGTCATGCAGGCGATCACTCTCTCGCACAACAGTCAATGGCAGGCACGGAGGACGAGGCACAGTGCGGTGGGGCAAGAAGTAGTACCGCAGGTTCGGGTGTGCCAGGTGTCGTACACGGATGACCTGACCCCTTGACCTGTCCTTTCTTTGCAAGGTCCAGAGTCCCATTCTTCCTTTTCTGACGACCGTGCCCGCATCCTGTCATGGTGCAGTGCCTTTCCAGCGGTCCTCCACCGATGACCTAATCCTGTGACCTGTCCTGTGTAACTACGGTGATCCGAGCTCCAGCCAGTGGTATACAGTGGCGCTTAGCGGTGTTCTCTTGTGGTATCTCGGCAGTTGACCCGTCCTGGCACCATGTTGCCCAGAGTTCCAGCTCTTTTTCACCAGTCATCTGATCGTGTTGCGTCTAGTTGTGGTATCTAGAATTCCATCTGCCTAGAAAATCAAATCTCATGAATTTTTGTCATTGAATCAAGGCATGCACAATGCGTGATTAATGAATGATCCCAGATAATTTTCAGTTACCAAGGGAAACCCGGACAATTTCCAGAGCATGGTCAGAACGGAATATATATATATATATATATATATATATATATATATATATATTGCTAAGTATGGCTATGATTGTCAGCTGCGCAAAGTGCATGGGATTCGAATCTGAAGGATAGTTCCGGACCTGCCGAAGATAACTGGAGAATTTTCGCGGATGTTTATTGGAGCAAAATTATTCGTTGAATAATTTTTTGCGCCCGAACACGTCCAAGAAAGCCAGTTGTCGACTCGAGCCTGATATATCGAGACGTAAAACTTCAAGATTGCTTATAGTGGTACAAAAGCTCAAGAAGCACATTCTTAAGGTCAATGGACGGGGTAGTGTCGCACTGCCGCTGTATGGGATGGCGATGCGATGGCGCTCATAAAGGCAGGTCATGACCTAGGCCAATGTCATGTACTCTGTGGTAATATGATGATGGCGCATGTGAATTAGTACTCTTTTCTCCACATGCAAACACCAAAACTACACGAAAATGCGTAAAAGTTGGCATTATTTGGGAAGAACAGCAAAATTAGTCCTCATCTCAGGTCACTAACCTCTCCTGTTTTAAAAAAATCTGAAATGAATTAACTTGAGACACTATCAGGTTTTAATCATTATAGCAAGTTTGAGGAAAAGCAACAAAAAAAACGCTCAAAAAAATTATGTGGGGTCAAAACTTTCTAGAAGTTTACCCTTTTGACCTGATCTAGCTGCTCAAAGAGGCAGTGCTATGCCTTTCAAACCTTAAGGGGAAGTCAACTTTCTCCCGGCCGGTGGCGGGTTAAGGACTCTTATGAACATCTGATGACGACCGGATAGTTAATAGGTGTCCGAGAATGACACCATTTGTTCTCGTCCTGAGACCACCCAAGATCCTCATTTTGTAACTTCAGAAGAATGTAAGCTATGAATATCCCAAGCAAGTTGGTTCTAAAAATGGCCTCAGTGGCCTTGTTGCCATGGTTGTCTTCTGGCCGTGCACACAGCACTTGGCGACGTTTCTTTCTGGCTGAGAGCTGGGGTCAAGAAAATAGCACTGTAGGAGATTCAGAGAGACCTATAAAGTAAGGATGGAGGGGCTCCAAAGACATGAGAGCAAGGGATTCAATTAGCCCTCCTCAGCCCCTAAGTTCCCGGAAGTGGGAACCTCAGCGTCTGCAGCAGTCGCCGAGCAATCTGAGCTCCTCAATGGCGAGGAAATGGTCCATGGCGATGGCCGCTGAGACCAGGCAGATCTTCTGATGGCCCGGTGCCTCGGTGGCGAAGAAATGACCGCTGGCGATGGCCGCTGAGACCAGGTAGATCTTCTGATGACCTGGTGCCTCGATGGCAAAGAAATGACCGATGGCGATGGCCGCTGAGACCAGGCAGATCTTCTGATGACCTGGTGGCTCGATGGCGAAGAAATGACCGATGGCGATGGCTGCTGAGACCAGGCAGATCTTCTGATGACTCGGTGCCTTGATGGCGAAGAAATGACCGATGGCGATGGCCGCTGAGACCAGGCAGATCTTCTGATGACCCGGTGCCTTGATGGTGAAGAAATGACCGATGGCGATGGCCGCTGAGACCAGGCAGATCTTCTGATGACTCGGTGCCTCGATGGCGAAGAAATGACCGATGGCGATGGCCGCTGAGACCAGGCGGATCTTCTGATGACTCGGTGCCTTGATGGCGAAGAAATGACCGATGGCGATGGCCGCTGAGACCAGGCAGATCTTCTGATGACTCGGTGCCTCGATGGCGAAGAAAAGCTTAGCCGGCTGGCCACAACCCTTGTCTACACGAGGCTCGTCTCCCGCGCCCCGATGGCGAGACACGGACTTCGAGTCAAGCTCCCATGACTCGATGGCAAGACACTGCGGCCGCCGCCTCCACGCGCCCCCCCCCCCCCCCCCCCACTTCCTCAAATGCTGGTAAAGTGTGGGACCTCAGGATACTGAACGAGGATTCACCCAGCATGCTCACAAGCCGCTTCCTTGCTATCATGACTGCCGCGCCACTGCAACTGTCGCTCATCTACGCAGTCAAGCACTGACGTTCTCTCAGCTAAAAACACGCGCGGTTGCGGCGAGCACAGCTGTATTAACGACCTTTCTGGTTACATCAAACCATCTGAAGCACTGCATACGAGTGAGGCCGACACGTGTGATGCCGGCCTGAGGTGACCTCGCGAACCGCCTCCCCCTCAGCGACCAATCACGAGCCAGCACACCTCACCTCGGGGCGGGTCACCCATCGTTATGCTAGCCGTCGGTTGTAGCAGACCTTTCACGACACGTCTAAAATTTTAAACTTCCCCTGGCTCATTAGTCTAAGCAGTTGAATTTTCGAGAATTAGGAATGGAGACCTCGTTGGGGCATTTCAAATGGCATGTGTCCCATTTAAATGGACCAGGCTGTTCTCAAGACTTGTCAGAACTAGAGCCTGGTCACCGGCAGACCGTCACCGTAAACCTCACTGGTCGCAGGAAATATGTCTAAAAATGACGAGTTTTTGCGAGCAAGCGGTAGCTGGCTACAAAAGCACGACCATGTTTCTGGCTACTTGAAAATCACGTACAGCCCGACGCCAAAACACAAACGTGCTGCGTGCAGTGCATCGGGCACTGAAAGCAGGACAACCCGAATAACTGGCAGCGGCGATCGGGCACACAAGGAAGGGGGAGGGAGAGGGGGGGGGGGAGGGCGTAAAATAAGTGAGCGGACTGAACAGTAAAAAATGACACACCCTACCCCATGCTACACATGCAATCGGGTTTCTCCCCAGATTTCGCCCACTTTGTCCTCAAAGTTGGGGGACTGGAGCCCCCCTCCCCCAAACTGAAAAGGGCACTACATCTCTTGTCCACGCTGCGAAACAGTGGCACGGCCGTAGTACAAGGCCGGCAGCAGTCTCACCCCACCGGTTATCCACAACGAGGCAGGGCACCGGCGACACAACTAGAACGCAGTATAAAGTTATCACCGCCATTCGCACCTCCAACGTGGTGCACTGCCGCTCTTTCCATACCGCACTACCTTTTGACAGCAGGTGGGAAAAATGTCGCCAGTAAGACAATTACCACAGAAGTCTCACCACGTATAATATGAGACCACTGCGTCCTATCTGCGCAAAGCGAGCTGCGTAAGTGTTTGTATGTTGTCGTCATTGTGAAAACTTTATTGTATCGCCATTTTCAAACGTCGCGCTTATATGTTCTTCGCCGTATAACTATAAAAACTTCATAACTGAATCTTAAAATGTTGACGGAATAAATACAGTACGTCAAAACCGTGATGCCCGTGACCAGCTCAGCATTCTCGTGAACAGAGACGGCGAAATTAAGGGCCAATGAGGTGTTAGTAGCAGATGAAATGTGACGCTGACGTCAACATGGAAAGCTATCGTAGACTCGCAGCATTGCCGACGTTTAAAATCTCCCCTCACCCCATGAACCAAAGCGCCATCCCAGGAGGGGTGGTACGGCCAAAGTGACGAATGCATTCAGATTTCAGGGACTAGCTGGTTTCTTTATGCTCTATGTGCGTGCAGATTCCTGCAAGCTATTCTACGTTAGTAATTTAACACTAATTTGCGTGCCTCCTGAGTCAAAACCCAAAGTTCACTGTTCGGCCGCTGCCAACGGCCCAGCGACGAGCACCGCGCAGCGCCGCACGTGGCGGGCGGCACCGCCCAGCAGGTGCCGTTCAGGGCCCGACCTCATCCGCAGCGTTGGAGAAGCCGACCCCCTGCGTGACCCAGGTGTCGGTTCTCCAGCTGGGGTCGTATCGGGCGATCCGGACGTACTTCCGGCAGCACCCGTAGATGCCCACCCAGTTGATCTCCGGCAGAGTGCGCTGCGCCTGCGCCGTGTAGATGGCCAGCTGGTCATCGTTCTTGAAGACGGTCACATGGCCGTTGTTGTAGCGGACGGTGAGCGCAGTGTAGGCCGATTCGCTGAGGACGGCGCCGGTGTTGGCGGAGTGGGTAACGTCCTCTGCATTGGTGGCGGTTGACCGATATATGAGAGCGCTAGCGGTGTTGTTCCAGCCACCGATGGCGATTAGTAGCCTCTCTGTCGAGGGTCCGCCGAGCATGACGCTGCAGTCCTGCGCCGCCATGCAGTCGTACTTGATGGTCACGTCAGTGGTGGCGTCGATCCCTTTGGAAATGTAGGTGTTGTTCCCTATCTCGAAGACGGGGTCGGGTCCGGTGCCGGCTTCCTCAAACAGCCAGCGGTCGGCCACGTTTGAGTCCACCCTCAGCCAGGCCGGCTGACGCTCACTCTTCACTGACAGGTAGTTGATCGGCTCTGTGAGGGTCAACTGTGCGCTGACCAAGGTAGGATTGTCCTCAGGCCCGATGGTCATGGTACCGCCGCACCAGGAGACCTTCAGGCGGCTGTATGATTCCGTGTTGGCCATACCAGGCGTGCTGGCGTCGAACACAATACCACGCCTTCTGTTCAACGCATCCCGATAGAAAATGTCCGTTGTGCCGGGCTCGACTATGAATATCACTCGGGTGCCGAAGGGTTGGTCCAAGTGGTTGGCGCTGATCATGGCCCACGAGGTGCGGCTGACTTTCAGGCTGATGTCCAAAGAACACGTTCCCGGCTTGAGTTTTTTGAAGGTATAATAGCCTGTTTCCATAAACCAGTCCATGTTTTTGGGCATGGCAAGGCCGGACCGAACTTCCCAGAAGGAGTCATCCAGTTGGCACGAGCCGCTGGAGCAGACGTACGCCCCTGGCGGGCTCAGAGGCGGCGAAGCGCAACGCAAGTCGGAGGTGCAGGCCTCTCCCACGGCTCGGGCGGCGCACACAGTGGAGCAGTAGCCGTCGCGCGTGCAGCTGGCGTCTTGCCAGCGTGGCTGCGCCATCTCCGCCTGGCGAGCCGGCTGCTCCGTGACGTCATAGTAATCTACACCCGTCTCGCTGATCAGCGAGTGGCCCTGGCACGCCTGCTGCTCCAGCAGCTGACAATTGACTGCCGCCGCCATCGGGCCGTAGTTGAAGGCGCTGCACGCAGTCAAGCCGTCGCACAGCGCCAGGCAGCGGTAGGCATTGGCTACGAAGTGCTGCTCGAGCGGCGTCTGACCCAGCAGCCTCTTACCTGTTCGCCGTGAGCCACTGGCGTACTTGCCCCTCACCAGCCTGGCCAGCAGGACCAGCAAGAGGCACTGGGCGGTGGCCGCGGCGCTGAGGAACGCCATGCCACGAGCTCGTCCAGACCCCGAAGCTGTTTTTCCCGTTTGCGAGTAATCACGGGGGGGGGGGGCTGCCGACCTCCCGGGCGATCGGGGCGGGCGAGCGAGCGCACCGGCCGAGACGTACCCTGCGACTCACAGCCGAGTTCGCAGGCTGACCACGTCGTATTTGTTGTTGGCAACGTGTGTTGGTATGAACGGCAAACCGCACGGCTCGCTGAACCTGCCCGTTGGGGCAGTGTCTGTGCCGACCGGGCACCAGCCATGGATGAGTCGCCTGCCGCGAGCAGTGTTGAAGACGGTGACCCTGCGCTCTGCCCGGCAAAATCACGCCACCACCATTGCGGTACAGGCGGATGTGAAAGAGCAGTAGAATCTACTTTCATGTTACCGCCTGCAGGCTACATGTACATGTTTCAAGTATGTGAATAGGGCAGAAAACCTCATATTGAGTCCTCGATACTTCAGCCCTAAATTATGTCATCCATTCAACCTTTCTGTTCTCATTTTTCTCTCCCACTTTGAGAGCCGGGAAATCGGCAACACATACATCACGGTAAACAGGATAAACAAGGCCTCCTTGCGGAATGATGACCCATGTTTTTAATTCTTTCTTTGGTGCTGGCTTCTGGCCAGATGTAAGTGGCGGACACCAATGGATTTAGCTCGAATTAAAGGGAGTGTTTCACATTTGTTTTGAGTTTTGAGCTGAAATGGCCATTTTGAAGATCATTGGTTGCATTTCACAGCTCTGCCCATCTTAAGAGTCTATTTCGGGGAGACTATTTCAATGTCATCCGAGTATCCGTTACACCACAATAAGATCACTCAAATCCCGCCATTCCATTAATCATGCGGCAATCGAGGCCAGGAAAACCATAATTGTCGAGTCGTTTACGTCTGGCGGCCGTGAACACAATTTCCAAACATAACGGCCTTCAATTGGCTCTCAATCAATGTTGTGCGAGGTACGACGACGCATCAAACGATGACGTATTGGGGGCATATTTACTAAACAGATTAATCGTGTTGTAGAAAGCGGTCATTCGCAACAAAAAGCATACCAATAGCTATAAGTGAGCCTTTTCTATCATATGTGGTGCCTGCTTTAATATCTTCAAAGGTGGAACATTCCCTTTAAGCTGTGACGACGAGCTTCCGGCGCTCGATACACGTTGTATGATTCTGCTCTGTTCAGGTTCAGCGTATGCTCTATCTTCATTCATAAGACTAAGAGTATGTCGCCAGCCTTCACAATGACGAGACACTCCACCATAACGTAACCCGTTATTTCCCAGCATGCACTTGCATTTGTTCAGTTCGTGGCTATCAAACAACGAAGATCCAGCTACCTATGAAGATCCGCATCTGTCTATTGTTTGCAAAAATGTTGCCTCCGTAAGCCAAAATGCAAACGAAAGCCGCCCCGGTCCGACCGCTTTCCAAGCCACTGCTTCATTCACCAACTTGTCTCCGACGCTGGATTGACCTTTTCCGTGACCGGTTACCTTTGTTCTGAGCTATCGGTCCCGTGTTCCGTTCCCATCTTAACCTGGCCTTCTCAGTGGCTCCCAATCTACTCTGCGTGTCGATGGTGGCACCGTCTATGGCCCGGGTGGTTGGATACGTGGTGGTGGTTGGATATAAACGGTCGTGTGGATGGATACAACGACAGTTTGCCTTCTGTTTGCAGGGCTGCTGTTAAGCATTTCGTCAGGACTTTGAAAGGAAATTGGTCCTGCAATGTTGAAGAAGCCCAGGTGAACCGCCCGCTAATAAATGCTGACAGTAATGCAGCCTGCATCGTCGCCAGATGTGTTATCGGCTTGAAGTGAACCAGGTGTCGGTAATGAAGTTAATAGTTGACCATGCTATTTTTGACCATATGATTGGAAAAGTGCGGAAACTTAAGGTGTTCTCGAAGTGGTTCTTGCTGGAGATCGACGAAAAAGAAGAAATTGATGAGGAAACGATTGCATTCGTCCAGAACCTGTAAGTTTCCTAAGTGAACCCTCAGCCAGCCAATGTGCGTACGATTGTGCGATCAACGCTGCTGTACCTACACCATGCAATATCGATACAAAACACAAATCGCTTTTCAAATGGGATGCCTTGTTATGGTGGGTGTAGGTTCGGGCGCATTGTCTTTGTGCGAAAAATGGGGTGAATTGTGGTTGGAACATCCACAATGCACAACTTACCATGCAATTTTACAACCAAACGATCTGTTCCCGCTACACAACACACGACCCAAATGAAAGGCTAACCGGTGATCATTTCTATGCCTTGGTTGCTTGTCCTTTGCTTGAAAACACAGTGCCATTTTTCAACTGTGTTTAGGCCAATAAGCGTCTAAAAAGTGTGTGCGTATATGTTCGTGCGTTTTGGGGATGTCAAAACCAGTTCTGAAGTTGATTCGTTCCATGCTGTTTAGCATTTTGGGAACGTTGAAGTGTCATGGTACACACGGGTCCCGCACCCACCCTGCGCCTCTGAAGATGGGTATGTGACGCCCTCTGGTGCAAAAGCGGTGTTGGCGAAGTGGCGTCATCAGTGTTTGAGAACATGTTGCATGGCCATTAAAAAAGCGATTGCTGCCAGTGTACCAGGCAGTGTAACACTTCTTTCAGGCGGTTTGGAAGAGCCTTCTGCTTCACAGAATTCGTTAAAATTAGCTGAAGGTAGAAAAATTCCCCAGGCAACCGAAGCTCAGAAATAATTCGGACACTTGCGATGCGCCAGGGTTTGGTATTGTTTCCGAAAATGTGTTTTTCTTTCACTTTCATGAGCACTATGCCCTATGCGGTTTCAAAAGAAACGGAAATCTACGCCCTTTACCAGCAGCGGTAGAAAGTAGTGGTAGTAGTAGAAGTAAAAGTGATGGTAGCAGTAGTATATCAGAGACGATCCACAGCATGAAAGGCTATGACGTTTCTATCGTCAATAAAATGCAAAGAACGCGAACTTGCAGGATGCACATCTAACAGTAAGCCGAGATCTTACGCCGCCTCGATATCGTTGCTGCGTGGGTGCATGTTTTTATGATTTTGGACTATTGCCATGGCCACGCCCGAGTTAAGCCTTAGTCAGATGTACCGCGCAGCTTCATAGCCTGACTTCTCAAAATAAATCATTTTTGGTCGCGTACCCACAAACAAGGTTCAACACGCATTTGCCCGCAAACCAAAATGCTGTAGATAGATTAGCGTGTGTGTGTGGTGTGTGTGTGTGTGTGTGTGTGTGTGTGTGTGTGTGTGTGTGTGGTGTGTGTGTGTGTGTGTGTGTGTGTGTGTGTGTGTGTGTGTGTGTGTGTGTGTGTGTGTGTGTGTGTGTGTGTGTGTGTGTGTGTGCGTGCGTGCGTGCGTACGTGCGTCTTTGTGTGTGTGGTTGTGGTTGGGGGTGTGGGTATGGGTGGGAGTTTGTACGGGTGTGAGTGTGGATGTTTGTTCTTATGTGATATTATATATGATATATTATATTATATACGATATATGATATTATATATGATATATGATATTATATATAATATTCTTGTGATATTATTTATGGGTTCTGAGTGTCATTTATAATCTTTTGAGTCCTTCCCACAGTTTTAGCCTTTTGACACTGGAGAGCGCTTTGCTGCCAATGCATCATTAGCCATACACACAGCAGATTTCCTCATTTCATCTTGACTTCGGTAAACGCCTAATTCAGTTGTTTGTGACCCGTAGTTCTGTAACTTATGTTCACTTCCGTAAGTCAGAAAAGTGTATCTTCATGCCGTCAGTGACTTCGGGACAAGGGACCATGTGTGAATACAGCTGAACCGGCGTCGTACCTGTGCTCCTGGTTTGGACCTCTTTGCACTCAACTGTCAAAAGCCCTCGCGAGCACTTGGATTGCATGCATTAGGTCAAGTCCAAAGGAGCAGTACATTAGGAGTACTCGCACTAATATCTTTGCAGCGAGATTAGAAGACCGTTTGCCTTTGCAGTGAGCAAATGCGCTGTTTGAAGCCAATGATCAGTGAGCATGTAATGAGCATCGCATTGATGAACACTGGCGCCTCACAGCTGATATCACTTATAACGCACAAACCAATAAACCACCGGTGGAATTCGAGGACAGGATAGCAAAGACAAAAATAATAAAATGTCATCAATGCAGTGGAAGACCAGCAGAAAGGTGCTGTTGCGCCGCTGTACTCAGGGCGGCTACATTAGTGGAGTGGTGTCCACGTCCACCAGTCGGCTGCTCGGCTAGCGGCAGCTCTCGTGCGTGCGGCGCCGTCGGCCACGCGCGCATCGGCCCGAATCCCACCGCCGGGCCGAGTCCGACCAGCCCGTCCACCCGCCGTCGGCTGGGCTGACGTGGCTGTTGTGAGGGGAGCTGTTCCGCGCTGGGCTGACCTCGCGGTGGACGCGGCGCCGCCCACCGGCTGTGGCTCCACGTCCATCAGTCTGGACCGCGCGTGTTTACCTTGTCATTGCCCAGAGCGCAAGGAGTTCACAACTTGGGCGGCCTAATCGGGTTGTTATACCCCGATTCCCCCCCCCCCCCCTCCCTCCCGATTGGACGCGGCGCCGCCCACCGGCCCGGCCCGTCACCGGGAGACCGTGACGAACGCCGCCCGCCCACGCGTGGGAGGCTGTCACGTGACATGGCCGCTGTTGCCATGTGACATGATATGGCGGCCGCTATTGTCACATGACATGGTGTGACGGCCGCTATTGTCACATGGCATGGTGCAGCGGCCGCAATTGTCACATGACATGGTGTAGCGGCCGCTATTGTCATATGACATGGTGTGGCGGCCGCTATTATTACATGACATGGTGTGGCGGCCGCTGTTGTTGCATGACATGGTGTGGCGGCCGCTATTGTTACATGACATGGTGTGGCGGCCGCTATTGTTACATGACATGGTGTGGCTGCCGCTACTGTCACATGACATGGTGTGGCGGCCGCCATTGTTACATGACATGGTGGGCGGCCGCTATTGTTACATGATATGGTGTGGCGGCCGCTATTGTTACGTGACATGGTGTGGCTGCCGCTATTGTCACATGACATGGTGTGGCGGCAGCTGCTGTTTTTTTATTTACTTTGAGTGCATTTGAAAGCATTCTTTCCATCGTGAAATACTGGCGCATGTCCTATGTGGATGAATGTTTCTCATGCAAGCCACGTTATATTTGCCGGTCGTTTGCGAAATCGGTGGCGATCACGTGAATGAAAAGTTGGGCGAGGGTCGCTGTTGCCTACCACCGGCGCGGCGGACTGGCGGCGCGGGTGATTCCGGTCCAGTGCATGCGTGGCCGGGGCTTAATTGGGTCATGTTTATCACGCCGTTTGTTGGCCAACGTGCTGATGTTTACGTGAGCGGTGCGCAGCTCCGGCGATATCTATCGCCATTCGTGGCGGCCAGCGGACAGGCCGAGGTCGGCGCAATGGTAGGGAAGCAACTGCGGTTGTTTGGAGAGGAAGCTGGGGAGTCTTCATTCATCAGCGGAACCCGGCTTACCCAATGCGTGAAGGGATGATGCGCATTCCAGGCCGTGTGCTGTACTAGCCGGCGCTCAGTCGCCCGGCGCGGCACAAGAGCGTTCGCAGTGAGCTCTCTCGGGCCACGGCCGCAGTCCGCGCGCCGTTAGCAGTGGTCTTGTGCTGCTCTCGGGCCACGGCCGCAGTTCGCGCGCCGTTAGCAGTGGTCTTGTGCCGCTCTCGGGCCACGGCCGCAGTCCACGCGCCGTTAGCAGTGGTCTTGTGCTGCTCTCGGGCCACGGCCGCAGTCCGCGCTCCGTTAGCAGTGGTCTTGTGCTGCTCTCGGGCCACGGCCGCAGTCCACGCTCCGTTAGCAGTGGTCTTGTGCCGCTCTCGGGCCACGGCCGCAGTCCGCGCTCCGTTAGCAGTGGTCTTGTGCTGCTCTCAGTGACGCACGCAAAGGAGACATGAGGGTGCAAGCCTAGCGTTTGGAAATTTCGCGCCCTTCTTCCGATTCATTCAACCAGCCCAGGAAGCCAGAAGGGGGATGTCGCGAAGCACGAGTGGCGTGGCGCCCCTAGCGCGGGTGAATGACAGACCCTAAGTCAAGGCAGAGAAATGCCCCCCCCCCCCCCCACCCAGAAAGGAGGCGTCCCAACCCCATGCAGAGCGGCATCACCCGATACTAAGAAGAGCTGTACCCTATGCTTAGGCAGAGAGATTCAAGTCAAGTAGAGGCGCACCTGAAGCTCGAAGAAAAGTGGCGCCCCTAGCTATCGTGGAAGAGCGCACTAAAGCATACAAGTGTGGCGCCCCGGCCGAAATAAAGGAGCACGCCCTATTCAGTATTTAGCTAGAAGCACCGAGACCAATTCAGGGATGCATATACGAGGGTACTGGGGTCTCCCCCGCCCCCCTTCTGCTCAGAGAAGAGGTTAACGCTTTTACACCAGATGCTTTTCAATTTCGCAGTAATTCGGTCCAAGCTCGAAGATTTCGTAGAAGAAATTGGCATTTGCTCCCCCGGGAGGGAGATTTTGACCACGTGTCTGACCCGATTACAGGTAGAGTGACAACTATCATTGAGTAATGTTAGCAGTTTGTAGTTAGTGTCTTTCGGCTTCGTTACCGCTTCGTTTGGTTAGTGTCAGCTGGTTTCAAGTCGGTGTATCTTCCGGCTGCCGAAATCTAACATTAGTACTTAAGATGCCTATAACCGGTAGATTGACGATGCACGCTCGAGTGGACGTGGCCTGCTGCCGCAGCTTAAAATGCCTATAACCGGTAGATTGACGATGCACGCTCGAGTGGACGTGGCCTGCTGCACGCAGCTTAAAATGCCTATAACCGGTAGATTGACGATGCACGCTCGAGTGGACGTGGCCGCTGCACGCAGCTTAAAATGCCTATACCGGTATTTGACGATGCACGCTCGAGTGGACGTGGCCCGCTGCACGCAGCTAAGCGCATTATTGCTCATGCATTTTGCCGTTACTTTCTCAGTCAAATCGTACTGGCCCCGTTTTGATGCGAGTCCGGGCTATCGACGCCTAGGTCACACCTAGGTCACGCCAAGGTCTAGATCTAGGACGCCTAGGTCTACGCGGACCCCATGCACAGAGCCGTGATCAGTGGGGGCTGAGATAGCGAACAGCCTGACAGTTGGGCCGCTCCAGCTGATAACTTCTCAGTCAGGACACACTTACTTGACCTATAGTCCACCAATATTTCTACGGCTTCGCTCGCATAAAAAGACAAGTAGTCTGCAGACAAAGCTCTGACGTGCGCGTATTTGCGAGAGGACGAAAATCGCATTTGTCACTTATTGATCGACTTAGAGCTGATCAGTTTAAACATCTTGTTGGCCTGTAAGAACACATAAAAGTGCACGAAGCCATGGACAAATGAATCCAGCGGATATAAGGCGCCAACGTTCAGAAGACCACTGCACTATTTGGTACCACGTCTTGCATCTGGGTTCATCGCTCCTGAGACGCGACCACCAAATTAAAAGCGATGGACGTGGGTCTGAATTGCACGTTGCCGCCAGCATACCTCCCACTGAGGTAAGTATTGGTGGATTGGCACCAGGGGTGTAGCTTCTTATTCAGTTAGTGGGGAGCGGGGCGGGGGTGGATGGATCAGCCCCAACTTGGGCACCAGCACCTACCACCCCCCCCCCTCCCCACCTCCGCATTTGAGAAAAAGTGGGCAAAACCGGGAGAAACCCTTTTGTTGGCGTCATTTGGGGGTAGAATGCATCATTTGTAATTTTTCACTGATAAGCCCCAAACCATATTGCGAAACTACATCCCTCATTATCAGTGTTTTCCACCGCGATTGGTGGGACTCAGCAGCTGTATTATATGTTAATCTCAAATCTTTAGATAGCAGTTGACCATTGATTCGTCCAGTCGCCATCGATATTGATATAAGGATATGTCATCGGAAGTGATAGAGCTCGGGCCCAAGTTGACTAAAAGTTGACTTAAATTGGCTGAAACCTGAAAGTAATGGAGTGTTTACTGTGCAGCATAGGTTTCATCACGACGCATAAAGCTTTCTAATGCGAGCGATGTTATCAATTGAATGCACTGTGATACGAAGCTGGTGCCAGCTTCGATCAGTGTTTGATTTCATTACGTTCCATGGTCCATTTCGTCTTTTTTCTACTTTTTCCCCCTTTGATTTCATGTTAGCTCGGACTTCGTGGGATTCTGACCGTGGGCAGGGGTGTATTTCCTTTCCATTTGGACAGCTCCAGCTAAGGGGCGTTCTTTCGCTAAATGAGTTTGGGAGAAGGGGACGCTGAACAGTGATCAATTACTCAAATTACCTAAAATTAACTTACAAACGGACTTACTCCGGATTTGGCCCACTTTCCAAAGTCGGGGGAGGAGGACTGAGGCCCCAACTTGTCTGCTGAGCAAGTGGGACTCATCCAGAGAGAAAACCGTCTACTGACGCATTGTGGAGACAGGCTGAGTTATTGCTCGCTGTTCAACCCCAAACCGCCCTCAATTAATTTTCCGAAACCACACCCCCACTCCTGGGTAACCTGAGTGGTAACCTGAGTAGGGTGAGCCCTGTAGGGCTACCAGTAACCCTTCTCAGGTTACAGAGCTGAACATCGTGTACATTGTACTTACGTAACTCGTACGCATGCATGTGGCTTTAATATGGATACGCCTTATTAACAAAAAACAAATGTATAGTTAAGAATATGTTAATGGATAGAGTGGGATAAAATAGTTGAAAGGAATGGTACATTAGCTTAGGAAGCCCGAAGCTAACAACGCCGTCCAGCGGTCTTCACCGACAAGAAAGCGAAGCAGCGCAGCAGCGGACGTGCATTGCGCAGGCGCAGCGTTTGTGTCAGCTTACCTTGATGTCTCGTTGCAGGATATCCGACGGCCATTTCGTCCCTCGATTTGTTGTTCAACTTGTTGTGTTCGACTAGCACCGAATGATAATGCAGACTATTGTCCCTCCGCGAAAAAGTTGTTATGCCTCATTGGTATGCCTGGCACGCAGCGTCCTTCCTGGTCGCCGCATGCGACTGTCATAATTTAGAAATCCTTGGCACGTACGCGTGCACCTGAAAATGGTGTCGAGTCACTACGGTGTCGCAACGTGCTCCCCAGGTCTGAGGTGCGGATGATGGGCTGGAACACGCCGCCCGAGTATCTCTCGCACGTGGACCCGCACTGGCTGACGTTTCCGGCGCCCGAGCCGGTGGCGCACCACGTCCTCGGAGTCATCTACATCCTCTTCCATACCGTCTCCGTGCTCGGCAACGGCAGCGTTCTCTGGATCTTCCTGACCACCAAACACCTGAGGGACGCCGTCAAACATGCTCATCGTCAACCTGGCCTTCATGGACTTCTTCATGATGCTCAAGACGCCCATCATGATCTACAACAGTTTCCAACAAGGTCCGGCGCTCGGCTGGGTGGGCTGTGCCGTTTTCCGCCGCGATTCGGTACAATCTCCGGTGCAGGCTCGTCCTGCGCCAACGCGCTGATCGCCTTCGACCGCTACCGCAAGATCTCCGACCCCATGGACGTCACCTTCAAAATGACCATGGGAACGGCGCTGGGGCTGGTCCTGCTGATGTGGCTGTACATTGCTCCGTGGGTGGTGCTGGCCGCTGCTGGAGAAGTTCAGCCGCTTCACAGCCGGAGGGCTTCCTCACCACCTGCGGCATCGATTACCTCTCCGACACGTGGGACACCAAGGCTTACATCTTCGGCATCTTCTGCGCCATGTACGTCTTACCCGTGACGTGCATCGTCAACTTCTACTACCGCATCTTTGTGCAGGTATCCGACCACGAAGGCAAAATGCAGGCGCAGTCAGCGCAGATGAACGTCAAGACGATCCGCGCCGGTGCAAGTGAGATGCGTCAGGAGCTGCGCGTGGCGAAGGTGGGCGTGATGCTCACCTCGCTCTACCTCTTCGCCTGGACGCCGTACGCTGTCGTCGCTTTCATGGGCGCGTTCGGCGCCAAGGCGCACCTGACGCCGCTGATCTCCATGATCCCAGCCTGCACGTGCAAGCTGGCCGCCTGCCTGGACCCGTTCGCATACGCCATCAGCCACCCGGCGTACCGGCGAGAGCTTGTGCGCCGCTGGCCGTGCCTCACCGAGCGCGAGGCGGCGCCCAGCGCCTCGCACGACGCCGCCTCGGCCGCCGGCGAGCCGGCCGTGGCGGAGGGCCGACCCGCCAGCTCAGCCGCAGACCTGAGAGGGCCGGCCGCGGCCCCAGCGCGGCCGCGCGCGAGGCCCTAAACCCGAGCTGGGCGAGGCGAGCCTCCGGCCTGTCAGGCCCAACTGCAGGCCTGGGCTTGGCTGTGCCGACAGGATGGGCCTCGACTCTTCAGTCGTAGCTGTCAAGGCCGGGTGATGGTTACCGCTGCAGGTATCGTACCGATAGCGTCGGCACTTCGAGGGGAGCAGTCAGGATTTTCTTAAGGGGAAAGAGAGGGGGGGGGGGGGGTTGGAGCTCATTAAGTACCCAGGACGCCGATTTTGAACCTTCTGTCCGAAGCTATCTATAGCGAAAAACGAGAAAAAAGTCGAGCCAAAATCCGGGTCAGGGGATTTTGTCTTCCCTTCCCCCTCCCCTTTCCCCTTTGTCTGCGCCCATGGGCTCTTGTGGAAGCGGAAAGATATGCTTGCTGCAGTGAGAGCGCAACCCAACGGCCTGTTCATAACACCACGTCTCCACCACTCAATCCAAACCCCTCGGATCTCAGCAGAAAACCAGGTAGAATACGATAAACACAATACAACTATTGACGTAGAAGTGCATTGGAAATTTTTAAGCAATCATGTCCATGTATTCACACGGTTCTTGCTACCAGGAGCGTCCGTGTGAGTTGCATATAGACATTTGTAGGACCGTGCTGAGGACCCACAAGCTAACGGCCCTCCGGGGGGGGGGGGGGGGGCTTTAGGGGCGCGTCGACCGCTGTAGGTCATGCAACATAACGGCCCTCCGAATGCATGCTTCCCCAGCTGATTCAGGCCGTTTGACGTTGAATGCATGCACTGAAAATATTGTGATTGACAAAACATTATTTGGGGCGAAATCCACATTGCATCAGGGGCGGGGCCCTCCGAAATATTTATAGATCGACGACTCTGCTTTCTTCTGAGGCGGTGTAGCTCCCCTTCAAAATCTTCAAACGGTATCTGAAATCCGCTTCGAACTTCAAACACGGGCGAAACAAAAGTTGCAGCTAAAGTCCGGGTCGGTTGCAACGAGGTCTGTATTATTTCCAGCACAGCAGTGCCTATAAAAATGGCATATTAGCCGCTGCGAACGGCGCGTGAGTCACTGCAGTGGTCCTCGACAACTTACCAGACGGAAGCGACAGTCGCGTTGTTATTGAACGCCTTCGTCACGGGACTTCCACAACTTGTTGCTCATTGATGTTTTCGGGCGCGTCGACGGCAGTGGTCACTTTGCGCCAAAAACTTTCACAACTACTGCATACATGTTTACATAACGTTCTCCCAATAAATGCTAGGTCACCAACCTAGTCTACAAACAACTGCGAACACTGTTTATGGCTTGGGCGGACGGGAACTTGTACGACCGTGGCATTGGGTGGGAGGAACAATTTTCGAAACGTCATATTGCTCGCATTAACATCAGCAGGTCGTCAAATAAACACCGTGACAAGCACGACCTAGTCAAGTCCTGGCAATGAGCTCAGCGGACCGAACTATCCTGTCCCGTCAGCGGCCGCCTCGGCAACATCCAACAGCGGCCGCCACACCACGTCACAGTGACAGTTTCCCGCGCGCGGGCGGGCGGGCGGTCCGTCACGGTCTCCCGGCGACGAGCCGGGCCTGTGGGCGGCGCCGCGTCCAATCGGGGGAATCCGGGTATAACAACCCGATTAGGCTGCCGAAGCTGTGAACTCCTTGCGCTCCGGGCAATGACAAGGCAAAAACGCGCGATCCAGACTGATGGGCGTGGAGCTGCAGCCGGTGGGCGGCGCCGCGTCCACCGCGAGGTCAGCCCAGCGCGGAACAGCTCCCCTCACAACAGCCAGGTCAGCCCAGCCGACGGCGGGCGGACGGCTGGTCGGACTCGGCCCGGCGGTGGGATTCGGGCCGACGCGCGCGTGGCCGACGGCGCCGCACGCACGAGAGCTGCCGTTAGCCGAGCAGCCGAGCTGCTACCGCCACCACCGCCACCAGGCATAGCGCCGGCCGTCGAGCGCTGGCCGAGCTCCTGCAGCAGACGGAGGCGTGGCTAGAGATGAAGCGAAACTGGTGGACGTGGACGCCACTCCACCAATGTAGCCGCCCTGAGTATAGCGGCATGGCAGCACCTTTCTGCTGGTCCTACACTGCACTGGTGACGTTCTGAAAATTTAGCGCGAACAGCACCGAACCAATCGGCGTGAACCGGGGCAAAACGCACCGATCAGGCCGCGCAAACTGTAAATGCCTTGTGCTCTGGGCACTGGCAAACTGTAAATGCCTTGTGCTCTGGGCACTGACAAGGTAAAAACCTGCGATCCAGACTGACGGACGTGAAGCCCATGGTCACGGGAGAAAAAGTGGAAACAAAAACACAGACAGCAAGAGTCGTGTGAATAAAAATGTGTTGTCTGAGAAAGGCAAGGTGAAGCTTGCAGTCCTTCAAGCTCCACTTTTTTGTTTTCCAAAATTCGCACAGCATCAGATCTAATCATGAAGAACATGTCCATAAATAATTTACTACTGCAAATGGCCCACGTTGTCAACAGTTCAAACGGCTCATCGGCGACCGCGTGCGTCGACCGAACTCGCACATCAGCCGTACTACGATCACACCATCAGGACGGATGATGATACACCTCCAGGACGGTGCGCCCAAGCGGCGCGTGAATTTAGCTCAGTGAAGGACAGTATCTCGATGCGAATTAGTGGAAAATACGAGTACACACAAAAAGTGAAATTGAAAGTGCGGGGAGCTCCGTATCATCCGGAGAAAATGGCCGACAAGCAAACGGCAGATGGATATGCGAAGCACGCTGGTTGTGGTATGGATAGTCTCTGGCATCGAGAAACAGACCGTAAAATGGGAGAAAGGGGGGGGGGGGCGAAAAACCGGGTAAGGACTTCACCAGTGTTCATTCTTATAACGGGTGCCCACTAGTACTGTTACATGATAGCAGCTTTCATATAACCAAATGACCCAAACTGAGCAAGAGAAATGCGAAAGATATTTGCGCGACGCTACCACGCATGTTCCGTATTCTATTGTTTGTTAGTCGTAGGCTGCAATGTTCCTGATGATGTTGAAGGACCAATGAAACTATATATACTTATAATATATATATATATATATATATATATATATAATATAAATCTATATATATATATGTGTGTGTGGTGTGTGTGTTGTGGTGTCTTAGATATGTGTATTATATATAGATATATATATGTATAAAAATGTAATATATATATATACGGAGCTTTGCGTAAGATTTCGTGACATCAATGCATGGAAGACAATGTATGCACCGCTCCAAAAGTATTTTTAAATTGTCTAAATGCCCACAAAACACCGCGATGCCGCAGTTTCTCACCGAAATCCTGTTCAAAATTACTGTTCATAACCATTGGTGGTGATTCAAACGAGTCCAATACATAATACACTATTGCACATGCACAGAGTCACGGAAGATGAATCTAGTCGGCCGAACTAAAACGTCCTCAGAGCTCAAATTGAAAAGTAGACCCAATCGACAAAAACAACTGTCAATGTGTGGGGGAATAGCAGAATCAAATCTAGTTGTCAGAATGCAAGGCTGATAACCACTTTTCTCACCTCTCATTTGCTGAGCCCTTCACTGACCGCAGGGGCACTGCGACGTCACTGGAATTACAACACACAAGTCATGTATTTCAGCACTGCAGCGCTCGATTTCTGCATTTGGAACCGAAAGGACGAAGCGCAGATCCAGCAGATGCCAACGCATATGTCAAACATTGGCAGCAATACAGTCCCTGCTGGAATAATCCATAGGAGATGTCTCAGGTGTCGTCACGTAAAACACCGTTGTCTGGAGCCTCGCCAAAAATCACCCACAAGGTCCACGTAAGTGACAGCAGAAATCACCCAAGGCGTTTCCGTGAAGCATCACTGGAAACCTCTCACACAATCTGCTATTCGACAGCAAGCTTGGGAGGTTGTTGGACCCTCCAACATGGAATATCAACCAACATCAGTATTACATGTTACATTCATGTCAGCGGGTTTTCGGACCCGAGCAATAAAAAACGACAACAAGCTTAAACTTTCATGCGCGAGGGTTAGAAGATAACAAAGCAGAAATGTTAGAGACGAAGGATTATGAACCACAGTATTCACTGCACAACTGGGGCTGTTAGCTACATGCAAGTCAATCGGGTGTTTTCCGAGTTACAAACGTTGTGCAAAACACCCCATTGCCATATGCGATTAGGGCATCAAAGCAAAACTGACAAATGTCCTAATATTTTGCGTCTTTGTGCGCACATAAGTAAATTAAAAGCATGCAAATCTAAAATGTTACCAGCTTGCTATCAAACTAATCTATCTGCAACTAAAAATCCGCCACTGAACAATGAGTTAGACGGCTCCGATCTACTGAACAGCCACATGCGTACTAATGTGCCCGATCTCGCGCGCTGTCACAGGTGTGTTGTGGGGGAGGGGAGTACCCAGCTTCAGAGCTCGGGCCCCACGGAGACTACAGCGTGAGACACACGCTGTCAACAGGTGTGTGTTGGGGGGGGGAGGAGTACCCAGCTTCAGAGCTCGACCCCCACGGAGACTACAGCGCGAGACACACGCTGTCACAGGTGTGTGTTGGGGGGGGGGGGAGTACCCAGCTTCAGAGCTCGACCTCCACGGAGACTACAGCGTGCAGCTCTCAAGCGCGCATAAGGATGTGGTGCACGCGAGACAACACTTACGCAAGGCCTCTACCTGGGGACCCGGTCCGGCACGTCGGCGAACACGAAGGCGGCCGAGGCCATGGTGGCCACGCACGGTCCATCTCGCGCGGATCCAGCGCGTCCATCGTGTCGGCCTGCGTGGTGGTGGTACCAGAAGTAGCGGCTCTGGTCTGTGTCGATACACGCCGCCGGCACGCCCTTCTCGTTGAAGAGGTGCGCTTTCCGACAACGGCGGGTCGCCGGCCGTGCGTGTGGAGTTGGCCAGTCCCGAAGAGCGAGGTTGGTGTGCTTGACGAAGCACTTGGGCGGCGTCCGAGCCGGCAATGCGCAGGCCAGCGGCCGGGACACGCCCAGGTCGTTTTCGATAGCAATCTGCATCTTCTGCACGTCGAACTCGTGGTTCTTGATGTACTCCTTGCCGCCGTAGTAGCCCTCCTCCTCCGCCGTCCAGAAGACCACGCGGATGGTCCGCTGGCATCAGGCCTAGCTGCTTGAGCAGCTTGTGCTATGGTAGTTGACGAAGACGCCACCGCCGTTGTCCATGGCGCCCTCGCCGACGTCCCCAGCTGTCCATGTGGGCGCTGAGCACACCATCTCGATGGCGTCAGCGGGACCGTAATCGACGATCAAGTTGCGAGACTTTCTCTGCGGCAGATTCGCCGCCGACATCTTCAGCAACAGCTCCACTGGCTTGCCTGGAACACACGGGCCGTCGGTCACCGCCGCCCGCCCACGAGATCAATACAGTCACACGCGAATCACGCCAGTCAGACCAGACGCCATCGCAACCTTGCGTGACACTCGCACTCTAGTCTGTAGATCTAGCTTGTAGATTTCGCCTGCAGATCTAGCCAGCAGATCTGGCTGTCAAACCGGAAAGAACGCATCACTCCTACCGCGCCGTTCGACGCTGGCGCAGTTGCCCACCTTTCTTGAAGTGCCTCGCCATGATGTTAGCGTCCTCGGGCGTGACGGCTGCCGCCGGGATGGGCGTGCTGACGTTGTAATCCATGGAGCCCGTGTGGGGGGTGTTCAAGCTGAAGTCCGTGCGAGAGCGCACCAGAGCAGCCAGCGCTCCTAGCTTGGAGGCTCGGGGCCGCACCATGCACACGGTACTCGTTCGACTCCCTGTAGCGGTCTATGGGAAGGTCCTTGGTGTCTCCAACGGAGCGTTGAAGACGACAATCTTCCCAGACACCTGCAAAGTGGGGAGGTTGAGAATGGAGGTTTCCGTGTCGGCAGCCTACAGATTATCTCCTTTCCGAGCGACAACTTTCCGCACGTGCTTATCGCTGTGCCCCACACTTGGGCTTTCCATTGCGTCAGCCAGCATGTAAAAAAAATGCAACACACGTTACCGCCACTAGCAGCGCCACCAACCACACCAGGAAATTCCAAGCTCCATCCCAAACCACAAGCTATCCCTACCCCTACCCCCGAGGCACACGGAACTTCCCACACCCACCTTGGCCTTGCCGGCCTTCTCCATCTCCTCGAAGCTGTTGAACACTACGGCCTCGGCCTTGAGCACACCTCCCGGGTACTGCTGCGTGCCGATGGTGGTGCCCAGGCCCAGGATGGACATGCTCTTGCGGCGCGGCCGCAGCATGAGCAGCGTCTCCTCGCCGCGCACCCAATGTGGCACCATGACTTCCTCCGTGCGCACCTGCCGATCATGAGCCACTTCATGAATTGTGCATGGTGCGTTCACCTACGCCGTACGTTGGTTTCACGTTTCTGCATGCTCTGGTTGCCAATATCTGACCTCATTCCTCAAACATGTCCGAAAGTGGCGAATCCATGGTTTGCACACGATTGTGCATGAGACTCTGCACATACGACCCACACTCTGCACACACGACCCACACTCCGCCGGCGCGACTGTCGCTTCTCTCCTCTGTCAGTGTGAGTCTCGCTGCGGCTCCAGGCCGCCTTCAACCTTTCCCGTTCTGAAGGCTTAACGTTTCCTTCCCTAACTGAGTGGGGAGGAGAAATAGTCGCGATATCGCCACGCCTCAAAAATACATCGCCTCATCAAACAGGTGATGTATCAAATGCGTTTTTGGCTGGGTTGTTGAAGGTAAAAAATTACTGGTTGGTTGACGGTAATATCCGCCCAGCCTTTGCCCTCACTCCTAGAACAAATCTGCCGCCAAACATGGGCTAGATTTGATTCAATGAACCAATTTGAATGAAATGGCGATGTTTGACTCAAAATCAAAGTGATCCAATCATTTCTGCCATTCAGCGTTGAATGCTACCGAGTTGCGATGAAAGATAGATTTCAACGCGCCAACAAACATTCTAATTATAAAACAATTTGTAAGAGTTACCTGCAGTTTGGCATGCAACGCTCTTTAGAATCTAGGAGCCAACATAGAAGACAAGTCAAAATGACACACAAATAACTACGCTAATCCCGGATTTTGACTTCACTTTCCGGATTACAGGCATTTTTTGACACAACTGCCGATGAGGTAGCAGGGAGTCACTTACAGACTTTAATGGGCATGCACAAACCAAAATAAAAGAAGGCTAGGCAATAATTTTGCCAATATTTACATCTATAAAACAGATCATAGTATTAGCAAGGCAGAAGTGCAACAAAGCAAGCTTCTTCCAGATAACTTTGAACTAACACATACAGTAATATAATCTGTAATCACAATGACTATCACAAAGCCACATTGTTAATGATCACAAATGTGCAGGTTTACGACATTGGCACTAGCTTCCGACAAGCTTTTGCAGACTAATGTATTGTGCATACGCATGAGCCGAACACACATTCGCGTGCAAATCACGTGTTACTCTCAGGCAGCCGCGTTCAATTTTTTCTGGTGCCTATTGATACAACACAGTGGTGATGGCTACACCCAGGAAAAGCGTACCTACTCATCTACATTCAAGGTCATCGCTAAGCCGTACCGAAACAAAGGGTCGGAACCCGCCAACAATTTGCCTGAATTCCCAAGTTATTGCGCACGGCGAAAACGCATTCTACATTCATAATTGCTCCATGTCGCGGAGGAATGAGCGGCGAGTTAGACTAGTGCATCGGCCAGCTGTAAGGAGATCCTTGGCCACACTGGGTCAGAAAAGGCAGCTGAACTAAGCAACTGGCATTGAACTGGGAATCACCTTTGGAGCCTGGTCTTATTGCAGGCTATCCTGGCGTCTGTTGAGGCGTGCACAGGCTCAGCCTTTTTCACAAACCCCACGCACCAGTTCACAGCTGTTCACACATTCAGACCATTCACCCTCATCGACGCTATACCGAAAACGTTTCCAAATGTGCGGAAAGACTTAACAAGACAATTTTGCCTAACTCAATGATTTTCGGCATTTCAATGGGCTCTTGTTTGCGAACGGCACCCGCCACTCTCTTGCAACGTTCAACAGCATGCCAATAATTTACAATATCGCTCCGGAATACGCAAACCTATGAGTTACCTATGAGTTACCTAGTAAACCTATCTATTGCTAAATGTAACTGGGGGATGCGCAAAGAAAAGTGTGCTTTTTCACGCACACTACGCCTTTGTTTTCTTGGCCTCCAAAGAAAGTAATTTTGCGCATAGTGAAGGGGTCCGCCGCTGTTCCACTACCAAAAACTGACCGAATAATTACCCCGGTACCCGCCGCTAGGCGTGCTTGCTAGTCTCAATAGTGTTGCCAGTGATTAACTCTAGGTAGCCATAAATATAGTTGCTATATGCCTTTAAAGCCCATGAAGTACCTTACAGACACTTTCTCATTTGGACACTTGCAATATCATGTTTTCTGTTCAGCTGTTGATTTGAATAACCGCGATTCCATTTTTGATTCAGCCTGTATTTCATGTTCAAGAAGCGGCCAGCAAACAGAACGGTCCGAGTCAAAGATGAATTTCGCTCAAACCTGACCACATGCCTCTGATTTGAATTATCAGCTGGCTCCGATTTCCTTTTTGGAGGGGAGGGGGGGGGCGGCTAAAAGTCGTTTTAAATCATGCACAAGTCAATGACCACGAGTCTGTCTGTAACATGGTGCATTTTTAAAGAGTTATACCATGTCATTGGCACCATTTAAGCAGCAAGACCAAGAATGAGAGCTAGGCAAACAATTTATTTGCTTCAAGACCCATAACACCAATAAGCACCAATAAAGTACACGCCGGCAAACTGTTGTTTCTTCCCCAAAGCTTTAGGTAAATTCCCACATGAATATGTGCGAGAAGTAAATTTGCTGTTTTCGTCAACATCTCAAACTGCTATGATCTATTTTTCCTTAGCAGCGCTCAGTGGTGCGCACTGGTCGATGCGTGGTGCACAATGAATGAGAATTTAAGTTGCTATTACTGCTTTAATCGAGTAGTTGTTGCTCGAACTAGGCATTCTTCCGCGCCATTTAAGTTTATCGTTGTTTCTTGGTGATGATACCATTCTGGCCGCACTGCGCGAGGCTGCTCTCAATCACAGGGAACACTGATGTTTGGGCGGGTCATATGCAACATGTTGACTGGAAAGCCGAAGAATGTCCCCCAGTTCAAACCCTGCAAATGCCTTCACTATCGTGAAACCTTGTCATTCCAATAGGAAATACATTCCGAGAAGCGTGAGTAGCTTAGCATGGGCCGGTTAGTCTTTGGGCCGAATGGTAAGGATGAGTGGAGTAGACAAAATTCTGCACCAGAAGAAAACAATCTGCAGGCATATAGCAGCTATAACATTCATTTGTCTATAAAACGTTTCATAAAACTCGGATGAACCTCCCCCGTACCCATCTACAGTTGCCGTAATCGCCGCTCTGGTGGAGTTTCCCACTTTTAGAGCATATCTTAAAAAAAACATACTCTGGTGCAAGCCTCAGACCAGCTACGTGTGATAACAACAATGGGTGATGCCAGAGCAGCACCGTAAAAACATGATAAGGATATCAATTTTGAATCATGTTTCGCTGTCATCGCTTTACAACAGCGCTACGCCTTCTTCCTACACATCACGACCGCCGGCGTCGTCACAGCCGCCGTGGTATCCTCTACCGGTGCGAATAAAAAAGTTTCCGATTGGCGCAGCGGACGGCAATGCGCCTGTTACCGAAAGGCAAATTTGTAGAAGCCTGAACCAGGGTGGGCCTATGAAAAATATGGCATTACCATTCCCAAAAGTCAAAGTGGCGCTTGGAAAAGACTCGCTGTGGTAAACACCATAAGGGAAAAGTAATAAAGGCTATGGTGCAACAGTTCGTTGAATTCTCAGCATAATAGCTTCATGTTCGCACATCTTTTTTAAACAAAGTGTTCAACCTTTCGTAGCACTTATTACAAACAGTTGGACAAGTTAGTGTGTTGCAAACATTGCAGGCCACACATCCCTTGGAAAAAGCAAGGCAAATGAAATGTGTTACTCACATACTGTGAGCGGGGAGTCCAAAGAGATCTCTCCCCAGGAACGGCTACTTCAAATCGGAATTCTGGGCTATTTAGAACGATTTCAAAACAACTGGCATTCCTGATCAAATCGTATGCGTCGTGATGTATGCCAATCGTGCAAAGAGCGAAAAGGTGGCGTGCTCCCTTTAACATATACCCCGTTACTTGGATCTCATTCATTGCTTCCTTCCCCCCCCCCCCCCACAAACTCAGCAGCTGAATCCGCCATTGGAAGACATCCGCTCAATAGTCATTTCTTCCGTTGATTAATATGTCCTGTCACCCATTCAGAACCAGTACGTGTGTGCTTTCTGGGGAGCTGACTTTCACGAAAAAAAATCGGCCGCAAACCCATCACACGGATCCTCGGAAGATAACATTCACTGATTGTATCCTATCCACACTGATTCTTCCACGGTCACCACCATTGAAGTGATAGGCCTCCACATGGCACGGTCCACAGCCCACTTTACGGTCCACCTCCCGGGCAGGCCCACATGCGAAGTGCGTGTAATTCGTGTCGCCTTGACACACACCGAGTGACTAGCAATCTGACGTCATCACCTTAACCCACGCTTAGCAAACATTCATGCCACCCGATCCTTCACGGAATGCCTAAGCATCTCTGACCTGACCTCGGCCCCGGTGACAACACGACGAGACACCCTCGGCCCCGATGTGGAGTACCAGGGAACGGGCCGACCCGGCGAGGCTATCTGTTGGTTATTCAGCCAGGTGGCTGAGCCGGCCGACTCCAGACCGCAGCTGACGCGGCAGGCGGGAGAGATGTTCGCACCGTGGACTCATGAGGCTAGCCTTATAAATACTGATACTGCTCAGTAAGAGCATAGTATGTAAGCCATGCTCGGTGGCGATGCCTGAATACAGGTGCAAAGTTTGATGATAGCAAGACTGGTACCGATACTGTTATATATACTGTGTACTGTATATATAAACATATGCATATACATATATATATATATATATACATATATATATATATATATATATATATATATATTATATATATATATATATATGAACTATACCTCAACCATTCTTAAAAACGCTGAGCGCGAGTTTGGTGCAGAGAAGTTTTCAGTTGCTAACGGAGAGGCATCAGCATTCAATGCAAGCAGTCCAGGCTGATATTCCTGGCACTGTTAGAGTTTCGCCATGGCCGCTAACCCAGCTCCGCTATCGCCGACACTGATCTAACGCCAGCAGTCCTGGAACAGCGGTGTATAAATATGGCATGGCTACATATGGCAGTGATACCTGAACCCCGGGGTCGTCGTCCTCTGTCACTGCTTAACAATGAAGACATATCACGTGGGGAACAAGTGCTCGCTGCTTGCCGCAGTGCAGCTTCAACAGGCGGATTAGTAGCCCCGGTAAGGACAACGGGCTGTGATCGCTGCAGACCAGTTCCCGACACGAGACGCGCTCGTACGTTTGCAATGGACGGCTGGTCCATGACGGGGCCCGACGTCGCCTGTCCGACAGGGGCATCACCTCAGAACGGCCTGGACCTGCCCCTCCTGAGACGACCTCAGGTTACGGGTGACCGCGGGTATCACAGTCATCGCTGACACGTGCGGAACGGAGCGAGCAGACGATCCCCGCACCCACCCGCCGGGTGTTTCCAACAGATGTTTCGGATTTTGCGATAGCGAGGCAGTTGGATTCGCGTCATACACTTGTTGTGGACAGAAATTTCTAACCACACGAGTGTACCAACCGCAGACTCACAGGCCATGCCATGCAGCTCTGGAAGCAGTGCAGCGCACAGAAGTGCCATACGGCGCAAGGCTTAAGTGACATCCCACTCGTGCACTGTGCGGATTCCGCCGTTTGAAAGAAGACTATCTCCTTAAATCTCTCATATTCGCGGTCATCCAAGGGTGGCACGGATATCCGTAAAAATGTTTATCACTCGCCAAGGTAAATCATGTGCTAAAGCTACAGTCACGCCCTTCGCGTGCAGTGCGCGTGCCGATATGCCCCTCACCCCATGTTTCATACTCACAGCACCGTCATTTCTTTCCTCACCACTCGGCACGTACATCGAGTCAGCAAAGCGTGCGAGCGCGGCGGTCTCGCTCCACTTTTTGTCGCGCGCCTGAGCCGCTCGAGGTTCGCGGCGGCGCGCCGCCACTGACCCTGAAGCCGTCCTGCCGAGCCGTCTGCTCCATGAAGTCGATGGCGTCCTCCAGCTCGTCGGAGCCGGACGGCCGTGCGCCGAACCGCTCGACGAAGTCGTCCAGCCCATCGTAGGCGGCGTGCCGGTGCTGCTGCTCGTTCAGCGCCGCCTGCAGTGACAGTCGAGTCAGCCGGCGGCGAACGGGCGCGACTGCTGGGTCCGTGTGAACAGCTGGTTTGACGGTTATAAACTTTCTTTTATTTAATGATTTTCAAGACAGACAATCCTTGGTGCCATAGCCCCGGAACGACTTGGGAAAATTATTTGTTTAATTAAATTGTTTATTCAATTAAATATTATTATTTAGTTCATATATATGTATATATACTATAAACATAATATATTTTATAATTTAATGAATTGAACTTGCAACTAAGTCTACCAGAAAACATGCAGCTCGAGGCTGACGTCATCAGATTATGTACTGACGGACAGCCGCTCACATGAGATGTCAGTGGATGAGCCGCGGTGGCCTTGATGTATTGGCACTGCAGGAACAGAGCGTTCGCTACACACCAGCACCCTCAACCGAACTTCCCGAGTTCGCCTCGTTTCTATGGCAGACTTCTGCACCCTTCGGTCAGAAATATCTAAAGCATTTGTTCTGAAACCAACCATGCTTTTGTTTTCAAGTACAACAGACCGCGAAACCCAAACGGGCCTTGGTTATATGGCCTCAGCAAGATGGCGAGAGCCGTAAAACAGATTCTTTTGGCCCCAGCTAATTCCATTTAATTTAGAGATGTGGTCTCACAGTCGCTATTCCATACCGATCGTCACGATCGATGTGGAGGAAAAAACCCAGTGTTACCGGCGCTGCAGCAAGTCTAGGCCGGCGGGTGTGCTTCCTCATAGACGGGCGAAGGTCGAGCGACTCTGAGCGACCATTCAAGTCAATGAACGCCAGCAGGCATTGTGCTCGCAGTCCAAGGGGCGTGCCATCCCACAGTCGTTTCCTCCACTGACTGAGCCATATCACAATATTTTGCCACATATTCGGTACACGAAAAAGGAGCCTACTCCGCAAAACGGTCGACAGGCTCGGATCAGGCAGCGCAGTGGTTCACAGATTGCATGGGGTTCTCGCTGCAGCCGACTCCCTCAATGTCACTGGTCAGTTCAGCATAGCACAGGGCTTACAGTCTGCTAGCGTCCATCACGCCTGGGTGCGCAAGGGCGACCCCAGCCACCCACATTGGGGCTAGAGCTTGACGTCATGTCTGACGTAAGTAGCGGACTTTGATCGGTCTTGCGGATTACATTTTCCGGTATGTGGGCGGATGCTTATATTCACATGTTCTCATGTCATGTTCCCATGTTTAAAGCGAAGTTCATCAGTGAGCAGGCTTGGCAGAGAATCTCAGCCTGGACTCGCCCCTGTTGATCCTCCTCTGCACGGAAATTGCTGCGTCATATGTGGTGTTTGATCGCGTACATGCCTGTGGGTACCCTCCGTGAAACGGACACGTCCTGCATGAGTGGAAATCCGATGTCAATATTTAGTTTTCCGGTGTTTGGGACTTGCACATGAATGTGGAAAGCCTCCCCCTCCTCCTACTCCTCCCAGTACAAGACAGTGGCTTTGGATAGGGCATGGATGCGTGCACTTATCCAATTCGAAGTTGCATTTGACCACTGCTTCGCGACATCCCTCGCATTAACATCGCTGCGAGACAGCAAAGCTAACCTTCCAACCACCGGGTGTCCCCTGCTCCGATTGAACCAGTCCCGAGAGGTCCACCACTCGGAACAATCGTCAATCAAACGGTCCGCTGCCGCTCCACGTGTGAGAATCTCCCGTGGTCCGGACACGGCGCGCTCAAGCCAAACGCGCCACGCTGTCGCCTCTGCGCCATCACACTCCACAGGAATGGCTGGCCTCAGGGCGCTCCTATGCCAACTTCGGCATCTTGGGTTGCAAGACTATGACTGGAGAGGACATGTGTAGGCGGGTAAAGGTGTCTAGATGAAGTTGTCTACGCGCAGCCCACGTCGGGTATACATTAAAAACCATTACACAACTTTGGAGGCCCACGCCGCGAGCTTGCAAGCTTGGAATCACGCAGACATGACAGATCGCTGCTGCACGGTTCAAATTTCGTACGGCATCGGGAAATGCAGAGCTCGAAGGAAGTACCCAGTCGTGCTTTACAATGTAGAGGTTTCTTCCAGCATGATTCCACAGCACGTTCAGCGTCCGAAAAGACATCTGCTACAGCTACCTTCAGTGACGAACGATGGAAGCCAATCGCGTCCGCCGCTTCGCCCGCCTTTTGCGTGTCATGCCGTTGAGAAAGAGCAAAAGGGAAGAACAAACCATGACGGAGCACAAATCGGGCCGACCTTGATACTCCTCCGCCGAAACGGGAATGCTCGGCTGCGGGTTTTCAGCTCACACCTCAACATTCGTTATGGCTACCTACCGAGGGAAGCATGGGGCAAGGTCTGGGTGAAAACATTGTGATTCTGAAAACGTGCGACTTTTTCCCTGTTAAATTTCAATTAGGATTCATAAAATAAACACGGCAGGTTCTTTCGGGTCTCATAAACTTAGACTGATCCTGAGTTGGACATGCCTGCAACTTGCTTATTTCAACAGCGCACTGAATTGCATTATCACCCGTTCTGCATGATCACCCACCTGCATGATCTTGTCAACAGTCATCCTGATACTGGAGGATGTTGTTCTTCACCGAGTCTGGCAGAGCGCAGGAGGTCTGGGCGCTGGCGCGTGTCAGCTGGCTCGCCGCCACCAGGGCCGCCAGGAGCGGCAGGCCGTGCGACCACCTCGTCATGGTCCTCGGTTGCGTCTGCCGGCAGGGAATGAGGCCTCCGCTCCTCCGCAGCCGGCGGTCTCAAGGTCACTGCCCGCCCGAGGCGACGAGCGAGAGCCTGGCCGGGCTTCCGCGTACGAGCTCGGCAAGGGTTGGAGGCGAACAGAGCGTAGCGGGTGGAATGTGTGCCACGTCGTGCGTGGATCGCGTGGCATGTGTGCCAGCGGACTGTGCCAGTCGGCCACTTCGTAGTTACGGTCGCCACGTAACGACCGCGCCGTCCTACCTGCCCTTCGAATACGTGGGCGGAGGAATGCGGCGCTGAGGCCGCAGGCGGGTTATGCTAATGAGCGGCGCCGTGAAAGACGTGGGTTTCCCGGGCCTCTGCCTCGACAAACACCGGGAATCCCCCCGCCGGCCCGTAGTGTTTCGGCGGCAGCGAGAACCGGCCGATCGCGCCGTGGTGGACTCGCTCTGTTGACAACCGGCGGTGAAGCGGCGCCCTCCATGCTGACACGGTCCGGCTGCCGGTCAGTCCGGTTTACTGCGAAAAAGATAACATCGTGCCGGGAAGGGCAAGCGCCGTAGCCAGCCTCTAGAGGCGCCGTTTCACAAAATGCAGTGGGGGGCTGAGCGGTGAGAAACGATCAACGTACCTCCAAAAAGGCCAACAAACGGGCTTCTCCCCAGGTTTGGCCCACTTTCTTCCCAAAGTTCAGCGTCTGGAGCCCAAGTTGCGGAGGGGGGGGGGGGGAGGGGAAGGGGTGAAGCCCTCTCTCCAACTGAATAGGAAGCTACAGCCCTGTCAGCCTCCGAACTGCAGGTGCGCACATCGGGAGCGCCTTGTTGTATGCAGGCCTCTGTTGTTATGGCCTTAGTGCATAGCAGCTCTCTGCATATCTACATCATGCCGTCAGTCACACCAAGCAGGCCAAGGGCTGATCTAGACTGCATTGCAAGTAAAATAAAGGTCAACGGGTGTGATGAGCGGTGCTGGTTGGTATTCAGCCGTCTTTTTCCGCTGGTCTTCACAGTGTCGGCCAGTCGGTCAAATGCCGGCCAGTTTCGCGTCCCAGGCTTTCTGGTTCCGTTTGACCCGCTGCTCTCATATGCTCTCACGTTGACCTCAGGCTGGCAAGCCACGCTTGACCAGGAGTATCTCGAACAAACTTAATTATATTAGCGGATTCCGTATAGGGATATCCACGATAAGTGGACAGATCAAAGGGCCAATCTTACGCCTTCATCTTTCTGATCTTCAAAACAAGGAGTCGCAGGGGTTGTCAGCGGTACCGAAGTCGCTTGCGTCAATTTCAGGCCTTTCAGTTGAGCGGTTATGATGTTGGGCCTCAAGCATTTCCGTGTTGTGTGGTTGAAGGGCTACGTTCGGCGGCGATTTTTTCCCTTACGGTGTAAGAAAACCGTGCAAAGTGTCGACATGATTTATCGACTTTCCATATGGTGTCCGTGTTGTGGTAGCAAAAAATATCGACGGTGGCGTTATGAATATTTGCAATCCACGCACAATCATTCTCCTACGCGATTTGAACCTTTTCTCATGTGATATAGCGAAGTTTGAACCTCATGATCATTAATAGAAAAGGCAGTTGGTTATCGGCTTGGTTATCAGCAGTTGGTTATTGGTTATCGGCTTGGACAGGTTTGGAAAACAGATTACAATGAGGGACTTAAGCTTCATTCGCGCCATCCACCGTCGGCTGCCGGCGCAGTACCCCCAACGTGCCTCTCCGCCCATGCACCGGAAAATGAGTACTTTGTGAGAGAGCAGTAAGCTTGAATAAGACAACGGCTCGCGTGCACGTGAAAGTCGACTCAGTGTGCCGGTGACTCAGTTAACTCACTCTAACTCATCAAAGCTACTGAAATGAGGCGACCGTTACTTCACCCCCAACGCCTGGAACAAACTCACGGACAATGAGAGTCAGAGCACTCACTGGGGTTACTCTGCGAAGCCGAAGTGTCTCCCTGACAGTCTTGGCCGCAGCCAATCTGATACTAGGCTCATCTTCTGCTCGAAGGACTTCTCCTTTTGGTACAAAGGAACATACCACCTGCGGATTAGCCCTGCCCAGCAAATACTGGCATAGCTTATCAGCAGAGGGAATACGGTCGAAATGGAGACGCCAGAGGCTGGCACTGGTAGCAGCCCTTTTTAAAGTCCCCAACTTCATCGCAAGAGTTCTTCCCATGGGACTTGGCAATGTAATGCCACTTGCGCTTCCCGCCAAAGTCCTCCTCATGAAAGCAAGTGTTCAAAGAAGTAAATCTGGTCTTGCACTGTGTACCTGATTCATCTCAAAGCAAGATATTTGTTCATTTTTGAAACAAGACTTTTCACTTCCGGCAAAAGATCCTGTAGACATGTATGAACCGCATTTGTGCTATGCCTCATCATGTCTGACAGCCCGCAACACCTTTTATGATCAATCTGTCCAGATTCTGGTCACTATACCACAGAAGGATGTAGCGCGCATTGCGGTGCAAACCAATGAGCCATTGAATTTCGTCTTGGGCGACAAAAGTGTGGTTTTCTGAAAAAACTCTTAAAAATACAAAAAGATCAAAGCTCAATACTCGGGTAGCCATTTTAAAGGTCGTTAGCAAATTTACCCTGGCGTTGGGACCTAAAGAGATGCCTGATTACTGCAACTGTGGCTTATGACAATTTGATCAAAAACTCATCCGCTGGCAGACCAAGTTCGATTAAATTACGGCGGTCGGTGCTCACCCACCGGCCAAATCCAATTTTACTGATCGAATCCAAATTGTCCTCTACTTGCGCATTAATTGCATCAATCAAATTAGATCACACACCATTCTAAACGCAGACAATTCACACACTCCCGCATCATGCAGGATCCCCTATGAACATCACATACGGCATGACTCAGTAGGTCCTTTCAATACGTGCTCGGATGGGGGGGGGGGGGTGAAATTGGCCCCCCTGAAGGTTTTCCGGAATGGTTTCTGAACGGCGCGACGTAGCCGCGCCAAATTTTGCTTATCTATAGAAATTTGAATAGCGGATCGTCAGGAATAAAAAAATAGATGCATCTTGTGAGGTCGCTGACCTATGGCAGGTAAAAGTCAGGTCATGGTTTCAACGAAGGCAATCGCTGGGGAATCGTTCAATCTGATCCAAGAAAGGGGTGCTAGACGAAATCATACATCTCTGAGATGCTGCCTTAGGCAACAAAGCAATTAAATGAACATATCACATCGTTCTGGGTCATAAATGAAGGTCACACTAAGGTCAAAACTAACCTGCTTTATCATTCTAGGGCTTTCTGTACGGGGTGGTTTCTGGTGCTCATTTAGAATCTATTGATTACAGGAACCGCATTATGCACCTTCGATGGACGTCTTAAAGGTCAGAATAGGTTACTGACCTGAAGTGACCCAGGTCAACTTTTCATTTCTAGGAGCATCCTGCCTAGTGTAATCTTTGTCGCTTGTTCGAATGCAGAACTTAAAGCAGGCTTGGTCACCTTGACCTTCAAAAGGTCAAGCAAGGTCACTGACCTTAAATGAGCGTGGGAACTTTTGCTTAGAACGGGCTATCTAGGTTCTAGGGGCCCTTTGGAGACCAACCTGGAATTTTATGTTGTTTTACCTTATTTGACCCAAAGGTCATGACTTGGAACTTCAAACTTTGACCTGAGTGAGTTGACGTACAGGTCAACACACCCTGTAAATTAAGTGTATCTAGCTCTCTTAGTTCCTGAGATCTCAGGGGGGGGGGGATCAAAATGACCGTTCACTCGAACGAAGGGTACCCAGCCGGCCACCCAGGCGCGTGTTAAGTGGCATCTCGCGTGTCAACAGATCCAACCACCAGCTCCGCGTCCTGGTGATAATAGCACACGCAAACTACGTGCGTGCCGCTGATATCCATCAAGACGCAGTGCTCGTGGAATAACAGCCTCATGCTCGCGTATATCTAGTTCCGAACAGAGTTTTTCAGGTTTTCGTAGCAACTATTCTGCCAGCTTTTTGCCAATTAGCATGAGGCAAGCATTACAGATCACACCCGTTGGAAAAGCAAGGCAAATGAAAGGCATTGCTTCCATAGTGGTGCAGGGAATCCAGTGAGATTTGTCCCGCAGGAGTGGCTACTTCACATTCAAATTCTGAGCTTTCCAGGATTTCAAGAAAACTAGCATTACCGATCAACTCGGACGTGTCTGGATCTAACAATAAGTGAAAGTAGAAAACGGATGGCATGCTCCCTTAAAACCTCGCACTTGACCCGCTGCTCGTCACTGTGAGAGCAGGTACATTTAATTTGCCTTGCTTGTGACGTGTTTGTTCTGTAATGTTTGCAACACCCTAATGCACGGGTGTCGATTTGTGTTCTTTTGTGGGGGCCCTGGCCCCCCAATGTTGAGTTGCCCCAATGTTGGCTTGGCCCCCAGTGCTTTTGGCTGGAATACCACAAAACACGTGGGTAAAAGATGATCATAACAGCTATCTTCTTGGATCTTCTTGCGTAGTGGCGTCTCGTAATAATCTCATAACAATAAGTCGTGGTTGCTCTCACCACGAGATAAAAATCGTAACAGCTGAGCGGATGAACGATGCAATCAACTTCACATACCTAGCGCCACAATAAACGCAATGATTTGTGAGATTAAAGTGAAAAGCTTTGGAATATGGGGATGACCTAAGCTCTTCATGGCTAACCCTGTCCCCGTCCTCCACAACCAAAGTGTGTGCCGCCTCCCATGACCGCCATAGAAGAGCGCCATCAGCGCCCTAAGGTGGCCTCTAAAGGAGCGCCTTCACGTGCCGATCAGAAGAGACGCATGCGTCCAGTGCCTGTTCCCTGGATCCAGCCCTGCATGACTGCTATACTGCTTAAATGAATGACTTATAATTCATACAATGATTAAGAACACATATTGTGTTAAATAAAAATGAAATGGGCTAAATCCGGTGAGAAAAAAATGGGGAAGGTTGCCGAGCCTTTGGCTCGGGCCGCCAAAATACTTTACAAAAATTGACACCCCATTCTAGCAGGTCTAAATATTTGTGTAATAAATGCTACGAAAGCTTAAAGCACTCTGTTTGGACAAAAAATATGTGGACATGAATCTATCTTCCAGCGAATTCAACGAAACGTTACGCTACATCTTTAATTTCTCACCCGTGGCGTTTACTACAATGGCCGTTTTATTTATTCACGCCACTGCAGGTGCGCACAATGGTTGTTATGACGACGTTGGTCGCGACTGCAGGGAAAAGTGTAATTCAGTTTGAGGCGTTGACAGCGTAAGTCAGGCCTATACTTAACCAAAATTGGTACCATTATCATGTTTGACAGTGATGCAGTGGCACTTCACAGCGCTATTGCTAGACGTAACTAGTCCTGAGGGTTTACTAGAGAATGCTTTTTAAGATATGCCCAAAAGATGGGTCGATCCCTTTAATGACGATCGACGTCCTGATTTCACGCTGATAAGGGCCTTCATCATAGCATGCACATGAGGGGGTCACGTTTTGACATGAAACAGGAATAATTTGTCACATAAGTAGAAGCGAGTTGCGTGAAGTCTGATTCGCTCAAAACATGCCTCAAAACACGAACAGTAGGTAAAGGAAATGCTTTACAATTGAAGGCATTGAAACAATCATCATCTTTGATAGAAATAAGCTTACTTATAACTATTGGTATACTTTAAGGGGAAAAGAGTGCCCTAAACAACACAATTTTTCTGTTCCACAAATAGGCTCCCCAACTCGTCATTGTTTGAAGACGTCATCGTACCTTGCACACCATTGATCGCGAGCCAACTGACAGTCATTATATCTGGAATCGTGCTCACGAATGCCAGATATGAACGACTCGATAATTATACTTTTCTCGGCCTTGATTGCTGCATAGCTAAGGGAATTACAGGATTTAAAATGGCATTATGTTGTCATGGGCGCTCGGATGACTTTTGAATAGTCTCACCGAAATAGTCTGAACATCATTACGAAGCGTTTTGATCAGAAACTGGGGGAGCCTAGGTCCTAAGAAGGCCAGGTCGGCAAATCGCACTAACTTATCTCTAAGATGGCTATTTCAGTTTAAAAAGCACATACAATTATGGAACACTCCGTTAGATATAGCATCTATTTCAGCAATCATACATTTTCAAAAGGATTTGCAACCAATACAAGCATTGAAATCTAATCAGAACGCACTGTTGATTATGGAGATGCGTATAAATGTAATTATGTGGCTGGAGTCGGGTGCTCTACAAACGTTAAGGGTACCAGCAGTGTAGTGACTAAGCTGCGTGAATGGGAAACCAGAGGTACAGGGTTCGATTCCCCGTGGTGCTCGCCATTCGAGCCAGGATGAGAGGCACGTGACGCCATATAGCCTCAGCGGCTGAGTGCATCGAGAAAAAGCCCTAATAACGAGACGCTCAAACAATTGAAAAGGGTCAGATCTCGTGATGTCGCTGTTTAGTGCATCGATTTTACCGGTGTGTGTGAGAGGTGCTGTCGGGCGTTGAATCTCGCAGGTCAAGGCTTTCACTCGGTACCACCCCAATCACGGTTCTTGCAGATGAGCGCTTTTAGCTTTGAATAAATTACGGTACTGCGCTTTTAGCGCATTGCGCAATTTCAAAGAGAACTAAATGATTCCTTTTTCTTTTTCATCGGCTGAGGACCAGTTGTGTAGTCCCACAGGAAATGAGACATTGGGGAAGACTCCGTACATCTTGAGGTATAGCGTGATATTATTCCCAAAGTGTGCACATTTAACAAAGCAAACCGTTACCAACGGGTAGACGTGACCACCCGTCAAAGAGCTTCACATTTTCACAGTATCTGACAAATTTTAATATAACTGAAGGTTCGTTGATTTCTGCTGAGCATGAGCGTTGAGCTGCAATCCGCGTGTGCGTCGCGCGCAGTTGCAGTTTGTGCAGGCTTTTGTAAGGAGTTCTTTAATGTATTCTTGTGAGGACCCTCCTGGTCGTTTTATGGAGCATGTTTTAGGTATTTTTACAACCATGCAGTGGTCAGCATCGGGGTAATGTCATGTTGATGTCATGCTAATGTCATGGTGATGGTCGTGCTAATTTAATGTTGATTTGGTGCTGAATGCCATGCTAATGCCATGGTAATTGATGCGTGTGTGATACCAGCGTATTGGAAGTCAGTGACCTCTGCATAGTGCACAGAGTCCTTCGTTGTCACAGCTCAAACAGAGAGCTGGGGTTCTCTGTTTGAAGGGGTTCGGGCCCACTTGTTTAACGTCGGAGATCGTGTTGGTGTAGTAAAGCGCCTGTTCGACAATCTTTATACAGACAGTCCGGTTGCAAATTGTCCTTGTTCTGAATAAAACTGCCGCTGCCGCACACAACATTTCGTATTAACCACCCGCACACAAGGAGGTCTTTAACAGATCTCAGCTGAAAAATATACTGAACAGCCACCAGACCAACAGGCCCCACCAGTACGTCCGGTTATTTCGTTGGTCGTTGGGCCCTGTTTAGCGACACCACTGGTCTTGCTGGCCGCGGAAGGCACGAAAGGGCTGCCATAGCGGCCAGCCGTAGCGCGCACGACCGATGCCCTCCGGCGTGTGGGCAGGGAGGTGACTGGGCCGGCCACGCGGGGCCGTGTTAGACCAGTTACACAGGCCGACGCGTCTGGCCAGCCGTCTTGGCGGGGATTCGGAACCACCGCAGCACCGAACGGCAGGGGAACCACCGCAGCACCGAACGGCAGGGGAACCACCGCAGCACCGAACGGCAGAGAACCACCAGCACCGAACGGCAGAGAACCACCGCAGCACCGAACGGCAGGGAACCACCGCAGCACCGAACGGCAGAGAACCACCCAGCACCGAACGGCATGAACCACCGCAGCACCGAACGGCAGGGGAACCACCGCAGCACCGAACGGCAGAGAACCACCGCAGCACCGAACGGCAGGGAACCACCGCAGCACCGAACGGCAGAGAACCACCGCAGCACCGAACGGCAGGGGAACCACCGCAGCACCGAACGGCAGGGGAACCACCGCAGCACCGAAAGGCAGGGGAACCACCGCAGCACCGAACGGCAGGGGAACCACCGCAGTACCGAATGGCAGAGAACCACCGCAGCACCGAACGGCAGGGAACCACCGCAATAAAGAATGGCAGGAGAACCACCGCAGCACCGAACGCATGAGAACCACCGCAGCACCGAACGGCAGGGGAACCACCGCAGCACCGAACGGCAGGGGAACCACCGCAGTACCGAACGGCAGGGAACCACCGCAACCGAACGGCAGGGGAACCACCGCACACCGAACGGCAGGAGAACCACCGCAGCACCGAACGGCAGGGGAACCACCGCACCGAACGGCAGGAGAACCACCGCAGCACCGAACGGCAGGGAACCACCGCAGCACCGAACGGCAGGGAACCACCGCAGTACCGAACGGCAGGAGAACCACCGCAGCACCGAACGGCAGAAGCACCGCAGCACCGAACGGCAGGGGAACCACCGCAGCACCGAACGGCAGGGGAACCACCGCAGCACCGAACGGCAGGGGAACCACCGCAGCACCGAACGACATGAGAACCACCGCAGCACCGAACGGCAGAACCACCGCAGTACCGAACGGCAGGGGAACCACCGCAGCACCGAACGGCATGAGAACCACCGCAGCACCGAACGGCAGGAACCACCGCAGCACCGAACGGCAGGGAACCACCGCAGCACCGAACGGCATGAGAACCACCGCAGCACCGAACGGCAGGGGAACCACCGCAGCACCGAACGGCATGAGAACCACCGCAGCACCGAACGGCAGGAGAACCACCGCAGCACCGAACGGCAGGGAACCACCGCAGCACCGAACGGCAGGGAACCACCGCAGCACCGAACGGCAGGGGAACCACCGCAGCACCGAACGGCAGGGGAACCACCGCAGCACCGAAGGGCATCCCGACTGGGAACGCCGCGGTCTGCCCGGGCTCTAAGGAGCGAGACCTGCAAGGGAGTGCTGGCAATGAACCAGGCCCTCGCATCACCACACGCTTATAGTTTTGCTGACAAATGAATTGTAATGTCAGGTGTGGCTTAATTGCTATATATACAGGACGCAATCCGGACGGAGGGGCTAGAAGAGTGCCCCCTTGGGCTCCGAAGCGGTGGCTTAATTGCTATGTATACAGGACGGGATCCGGAGGGAGGGGCTAGAAGACGTGCCCCCCTTGGGCTCCGAAGCGGCCCATATGCTTCGAAGGGGCCATAGCTGGCCAAGCAGACAAACTTTTTGATATACAACGCAACGAAATTGACTGGACGTCTTTGGGCTTCCAGGTAACCATGAACAGTCACCAGCGAAAGTGGAGGGTCCACAGTAGACACAAATTATTATTCATTCATTGAGAGGCCGGTGCTTCGGAGCTTTGAAGGCTCATGACGCTGTCTAGAGGCGTTACGCTGTTGTCGGAACCCTATATGTCTACTTCCCTGGTCAACCCGGTGGCTAAGAACCCTCTCATGTTGCCTTGATCTCTGCATTTTCTTGCAGGGCCCTACGCTGCCGGTGGGCACTGTCTGCTAGCTGCTTGGGCACTCTTGGTCGATCACGGGTCCTCCACGAATTCTTTCCATTCACCCGAAAGACTCTACTCGCTTTTGTCGGGGCCCGACATGCCAGGGTGCACTCAATTGCTCAGGGGCCCTTAATAATAGTATCAGGCTGTTCCCACCTGCTCGAATGGCCTTGTGTTGTTGCTGGGGCCCATATAAGGCGAGGCATCGGACGCCAGAGGGCAGGGTGGAGCGTGCCAAGCATTGCGGGACATTACGAGCACTTTACGGCTTTAAAAGCAAAGTTTTGCCGTCGACCAGGACTTTGACGATCGGATGGCGGAGTCGGTACCCGCACTTAGCGCTAGCGCTCATTCTGGAAATGCATACGGTGGTGTTTATGGAGCTGGATCAGCTCGCATACGGTCTGGTTCGGCGCGAACCATAAAACGCATGGTAACGGTCGGTGGGCAACTCTTTATTTATTCAAGGTCAAACAGGGGGTTCATTTCATATAGCAGCCCGGGAGGGTACGATAATACAGGGGAATGTGAATGATTCTCATTTCGACGATACATAGATACTACACATACAATCAAAAGGCACGTACTAAACCTAAAAAAGCTTATGACCGCCCTATTATATATCATAGCACATTATATATATATTTATATATATATATATATATATATATATATATATATCATAAATAAACATTACAATCGGAACGTATCACAATTGCTAAAAAAGCAGTCCTTATATCGGAAATGCGGAGGACGGTGTTTTTATCGTTGATCCCTAGTTGCGTGAACATAGTCATCCTAACATATCCCTTCCTCCTGTAAAAAAATATACCAGAAACGCTGAACTGGATCTCTCCATTGTGGTGTAAGTTCTTGGCTTAGCAATTCAACAATGTTACTGTCGTAAACAAACCATGGAAAGGCGAAACAAACAGGCCGTGTGAAACTACGGCTTATTCAGTGTGTGGCTTGAACTCTCGCCATGTTTTGTTCAACAGTGGCATGTGTTCTTTTGCAAGACCAAGACTGCAAGACACATGCATTCTAATGACCATGCAATGGCAAAACAGGATATAAAACAAAGACAGTCACCAGTGATCTCACATTCTTCAAATCGTGGCTCTCACAGAAGATGCTTGGAGGACAAAACCGAGGAACCTGTCAACACCACCTCAGAGCGCTTCACGCCACCACTCTGACATCATTCTGACATCATTCTGAGCGGCCCGGAGCGATTTCACGGGGCCGGTCAGACCGTATCGTACGATCGTGTTTTCTGAATTAGTTCTGACCTTTTCCTGTCACGTACATCAGCTTAAGACTGCAATTATGTGACTACCCACTTGCCGGACCTGTTGCCCCCGAACTTTATTATCGCCTCTGATCATAAGACCCACGTCCACATGGACAAGGCAGCTTACCGTCAAAAGCTCCAGGCCTTTTTGGACTTGAGGTTAGACGCATCACCGTCGACAAGAGTGACTGAACAATCGACCACCTGCAGCGGGTTCAGCTGTTGTTCACATTGGACCGCCAGGGCGTCATGTGGAGCATCTTTTGTTGTTCCGGTGTGACGGATGTGAAATCTCTGATGACCACCACTGTTGCCGTACGTGTTTTGTAATTGTAGTGGAAGTTGCTGACGCCTTGCAGCGTCAGTATTTGTAACGCTCAGCACCGCCCCTGCCTCGCCGGCTACTAGGCCCCTCTGGCAGGTCGGGCCGGGGGTGGTCTCGGGGTTCGCGTTCGGCGTGGCTGACATTCCCTTGCGTCTGCCGATGCCGGACAATACAACTCGCATCTCGACCGCAGTCGAATGCTACCACACTCACGATTGTGCGTGCCTTTCACTGTTGAGGAAAGTATTGGTTAAATCTTATCCGGGCCAACCAATCTTTTAAAAAGCTGGCGTACGTTGATGCCCCGATCCATTTGTATGGCCAGATGAAAAACCTTCCAGCATTCGCAGACTGGCCATGTA